>NW_025726071.1:3372500-3672500 GCF_021461395.2 Schistocerca americana
CGGTTCTGGGTAACTTTCCCAAAATCTCCCCCTTTTCTTAGACCTCTCCAGTCCTTTTCCTTCACCCTTCTTGCTTCCCCTGCAACCCTTTAGCCTGAAGAAGGAGTCACTGGCTCCAAACGCTTGCCTATCACAACAGTCTTTTATGTGTGTGTTCTGCCACTGCTTGGCGAGTAGATTTTTTATCTATCCAATTAAATAATTTTATAAAGAGTCTCTGTGTGTCATGTTTTTATTGGTATACAACTTGTTATAAACAAAACTTATTTTTACCATTTAATATGTTTCCAGATATTTACCAGTGGGAAAGATGAAATTGGGTTGATTGTACTTGGTTCTGACAAGACACAGACTGTACTTGATTACCCAAATGCGAGTGTGGAATTTCCTCTTGCACTGCCTACATGGCAGATGATATCCTTTGTGGAGAAATCTTTACATGAAAGAGAAATAAAAACAGATTGGATAGATGGTGTTGTTGTTGGCATGCAAGTCTTGAAAGATGAGCTAGAGTAAGTATTTAAAGCTGTCTGTTTCATGACATTCCTGGAACATGTTCCAGAATGTGTGTTACACAAATCACAGCGACATAGTTGTGACTTTATAAATTTGAATCAATATGTTTTTGTAATGAAAAGGAAACAGAAGGCACAATACCTGCAGAAATAGGAAATTTTTTTGTGTGATTTTACTGTATGAATGTTTTTTACAGTTTTTCAGCTCAATAATTAAGGAGGTATTGATACAAGGCTTTGCCAAAAATCAATTTGTCACCTACAATTCCAGCCCTGTCACTGGCATTCCCTATCCCCACAACATGACTGGGCCACCATGAAAGCAGCCACATCATTGTCAAATTCACTGAAACTACTGCATAGCAATTTACTTGAGTATGGCTGCTGTTGTGGTCTTCAGTTTGGTTTAAGCACTGCGTCAATACCTTCTCTTCATAGCACTCGGAGGTCACGATCTGCGACTGTTTTTACAAATGGCAAGAGAACTTTTCCTCTAGTTGCTTGTTTTTCAGTGAAAGATGCAAATATTTTAGAATGTAGTGCCTTATGTATATCTGTTGGAATAGCCACAAGGTCTGAAAGTTATTTTCAAATGATTGAGCTCTTCTACAGAGTATTGAAATTCACAGATTCTTCCAACCTGGTCCACCAATGTCTTACATACTCCTCTTCCTCCATGGATTGTTTCCAGCATTTGGAGATGAAACATTAGGCACCAAAACGTGCCTTATAACCAAAATCTAATGAACATATAATTAAATTAACCAAAGATGTAATGTTGCACTCTCAGGTAAGACTGATCTTGAATGCAAAGCCTAAGTGGAAATTAAATGTACGCTGCAACATTCATCACACTTTTTGTTATTGAAATTATTCACAGTGCCATAGGGAGAACTGAGTTTATGTGTTTTGTAGAGTCAGATACACGCTGTGGCGCAGGGTGCTGTCCGTTATTCTCCTGACTATGATGTGCAGGAATGGTAGTCTTCCTTCTTCTTTGGTCTCCATAGTGAATTTGATTTTGTGGCGTGTGGAGTTCAGATGTACAAAGAAGTCAAGAAGTTTGTCTCTTCCATGAGGCCAGATGACAAGTGTGTTATCCACATAACAGAAGAAGAAGAAGAAGAAGAAGAAGAAGAAGGATTTCCATTTGGATGACATCAGGGCCTCTTCCTCGAAGTGCACCGTAAATATATCCACAATCTCTGGTCAGAGTGGGCTGCCTATTGTGACTCCATCTGTTTGCGAGAGGGGGGTGTGCCACGAGTCAGTGAAGTGGGAAAGCTGACCAAGTAATATGTGTGACGTGTCATACCTCGACCGATATTGAGAACAGAATAAAAAATTCAGAGGCATTACTTTTCAGCACTCCCATGCATATTCTGTATGCAAGATAAGCTTATGGAGCAGGTTTCTCATTCAGAAATTCTATTTCGGTGTTGATTGTTTACACGAAGACCGTGTTAAGCATAATGGAAGAAGGAGAAATGTTTATCAGCATTCCAGATTTGGCAGTGGCAGGCTCATGGTCTGCTGAGACTCTGGTTTATTGTTTCACTATATTGCTGCTTGCATTGCTCAGAATCTCATTTTGTGCGAACATAGAATTGGTAGGTTCAGGAGGGCCATGCTAAATGCCTTGCAGGGCCTCAGTAGTGCCACCCAACTAGCACCTGAGAGGGCAGACAAGTGTTTGCTCATGCGTACGTGATCCTGCAGTGAAGTTGTGTACATTTAGTCAGGAAGTGGGCTTGTATACAGTGAGACAAGTATCCACACAGACAATGTGATGGCATCTGGAGCAGCACAGACTGTCAACCCCTTAATGCAGCTCTAGAGAGAGGTGAACTGACAGCGGTGCAACTAACAACAATGCCAGACACAGGAATGGCACTGTGTCATTGTACCAGATGAGTCTCGGTTCTGTAACATCGTCACAATTGATGTACTTGTGTGTGGAGGCTCTGATGCCAACAGACCTGGCCAGATTGTACCTGTCATTCCCATGCGGGTCCAGCATGTGATGTGATGGTATGGGGTGCAACTGGATACATGTCACAACCTGTGGTTCACATAGCCAGTAATTTGGACAGCAGCCATTGCATTTGTGTTTTGTTAAGGCCTATCGCTGTGCCGTATTTTCAAGGGCTCCATGATGTTATCTTTTAACAAGATAATGCAAGACTACACATCACCTGAGCTGTACTGAGCTACCTCGATACAGAGAGTGTTCCACTGTTGCCATATCCAGCATTTTCTTCAAATCTGTCACCTGTGGAGAACATCTGTTCACAGGATGCCAAGAGATGGGTATGCCACCAGTCGCCAGCCACCAGTCGCCAACCACTACAGTTGATGAACTCTGACATATGACATACAGTTGAGTAGCATGAATTAATGTACCCATGGCTGTAATCCAACCTCGATTTGATATCCAGTGTGATGAGAGCTGTTCTGCTGTTCCAGTTTCAATACTGAAATTCATATATTATTTTTATGCTATCCTTACCAGATTGGACTGTGGTGTCATACAGCATAAAATACCTTACAACATGTTGAATCAGTGATGAGAAGTGTAGAACAGCCAGCAGGGGAAAGATGTTGGCAATGAGACAGCTTTTATGTAGAACAGCAGTACAGTGTTTTACAGTGCATAATGCTTCCTCAGATTGAGAACAAAATGTGCGGTTTGCTGTCATCCATTTTCACAAACATAGCCTTGAAAAATAATGTTGACATTACTGTGCATTTCACTCTGAGGCATATTGCACTCTGAGAATGTTCATCGAATTCAGTTACTTTGTATTATATTTCAGTAACAGTGACATAATAGCAAATTGGACTGTATGAGTTTTTATGGATTTTTTTTCCAGAGACACACTACCATTTCTTCAGATTTATTTAATTTGGGTATAAATCCTTTCCAGCATATATGCTGTACACAAAATGTTGAACATAAAATATAGCTATCTGCTGATTTAACATCTTGCTGAGTATACCAGTACAATGTTTTGTTGTAACAAATAGTTCAATGTATTTTACACACTTATAAACTTATTTATACAGTTATAGTAATTTATACCATTACATTAATGTTGTACCTTAAAGTTCTGGAAGACGATATTATAAGGAACCTCATACTTTTCCTGGATGATAGAGTTGTCTATAATGAATTATTGCCTGAAAAAGATCTGTACAAATTTGAGTCAGATCATAACATTTCAAATTGGTCCAAAGATGGGCAACTGAGTTTAAGTTTTCAGAAATGTAAATTGGAGCACATCACAAAACAAATAAAAGACAGAATTGTATGACTACATTATCAAATAATCACAGTTTTAATTGGTCAACTCATACAAATATCTGGATGAAATGAAATGGTGACATAGACTCACTTGTAGGCAAAGCAGAATGCAGACTTCAATTCGTTGGTAAGATACTGGAAAATGCAATCAGTCAATAGAGGACATTGCTTACAGAATACTTGTGTGGCCCATTCTAGAATATTGCTTAAGTATGACCCATAACAAATAAGGCTAATGGCAGACATTGAATGTATACAAAATAGTGTAGCATGATTGATCATAGATTTATTTGATGCATGGGAGAGCATCAAGAAGCTACTAAAAATTGGAAATGCCAGACAAGTGAAGATAGACGCCAAATATATGACAAAACCCAACTTATGAAATTTCAGGAACATGTATTAAGCGAGGTATTTAGGGATTATACAATAACCGCATATGTATCACTCCTATAGGGACCATGAAGGCAAGATTAATTACAGCATGCACAGAACCATTTAAAGAATCATTCTTCCCACACTCCACATGAGCACTGAATGGGGAAAAACCATAATGTGTGGTACAACAATGTACTTTGTCGGACAAACCCACAGTGGTTTATACAGTGTGCATGGAGACATGGAATCAGTTGACAGTAGTGGTAATGGTTCATATTGATTCCCATTTCTCTGTTTCAGTAGGTGATCTTATGCCTCTAATTATTTTTTCATTGCTATCTTAACTTGCATTCTTCAATTCAGTTTATTAACCCTTCTTATCTCTTTGTATTAGGGCAAATGTACAGTTAACTTTTAAGGAATTTGTATTTTCAATTTATCAACTGGAGTTTTGTTTCATATGCAGCAGAAATGTTACAAATTATTTGTTTCAGTTTTGCTGTTTCACAGGTGCCCTGAAAAAAATAAAAGATCGCGAAAGTGTCTTAATGACAACCGATGGCCTCATATTGGCAAGACAGCTGGTTGCCTTGCAGAGGGCAGGGCTTGACGGTCTGAACATCTGCTTAGACACCCTGCAGTCCCAATGCTACAACCAGATCACGAGGAGGAAAGGCTGGGAGCGTGCCATAGCTGGCATAGATCTAGCCTTGCAACTTGAATAGAATGCTAGAATGTATACAAAATACTGATATACCCATTATCAAGTTGTTGTTTAAAGATTCGCGACTTTTAAAACTTACGTAGATTATCTTTTTCATGATAGAACTTTACATAAGAAGTTATTAAGAACATTGTGAATATCACATGATGAACAATGGAATGACTAAAGCAGTGTTATCAACCCTCATTCATTGACACATGTAATAAATTCATCGAGGCAGTGAAGTCCAGAGCTGTTGTAAAAATTTCTGAAATTAAAAGTATATATTACCTAATGAAGGTAGTATTTTGGGGTGAAAGAGCACAATAACTATTATTTTTGGAATGTAATAATTCACTATGGCTTCATTTTAATTCTAATAAGTTTCACACTGTAATGAAACATTGTCTAAATGCCTCTCTCTCTCTCTCTCTCTCTCTCTCTCTCTCTCTCATTTGTTATAACTTACCGCTGTTATTTTGTATTTGTATTGCAGTCATTACATTAAAATTGGCTATATTGATTCTGCAATTTATACTATTATGTTATTGCTAAGAATTGATTTAAAGAATAAACGTATATATTTATTTGTAAGATTTTGTAAATTTATACCACTGGAACTCTTTCAAAATATTTGATTGCGTAATACTGCCAATAAATACAATGACTTTCTTTCTTCTGTTTATGATTGTAATAGATGTTGGACACGTTGATTCCAAGTATGTTATACAGAAACGCAGTGATTTTTTACAAAAGGCAAAACTATGTGTTCGAAGAATTGTGGAGAGGAGGGTACGTGATGTATTTTAAGTAGGTTATAAAGAGTGACTATAACAACAAAAACAATATATTATTGATAAAATTATTTAATTGAATAGATAAAAAATCTACTCACCAAGTGGCAGCAGAACATACACATAAAAGACTGTTATGATTGGCAAGCTTTCGGAGCCAGTGGCTCCTCCAGACAGAAGCATTGAAGGGGAAGAAAGAAGGGTAAAGGAAAAGGCCTGGAGAGTTCCAGGAAAAGGTGTAGATTTTGGGAAAGTCACCCAGAACTGCGGATCAGGCGAAAAATAGAAATGACACATGTCATATACCAGCTATTATGTAAACACTGTTCAGCTTTCTACATCTGCATGACTACCACCAAATTATTAGTTACGATAAATGGGCATAGGCATAGTGTATATACTGGAAACTCACAATATCCTGTTGCAGGGCATGCTCTACAACATGGCATACGTGACCTCGACACTTGTTTCACCACACATGCCACCTGGATTCTTCCGCCATACACCAGTTTCTCAGAACTCCGCAGGTGGGAACTAGCACTACAACGTGTCCTTGGTTCTCACCACCCACCTCGCTTTAATTTACGTTAATTTCTGCTGTCTCAGCCTTTCTTCACTGTAATTACTCTTTGCTTCACTCCGTTTTAGCTTTCTACATCTTTCATTGTCTTTCCCGTCTATTTTCACTACCCCCTCCCGCAGCTGTTGTATACAATATGCTTAGCTTCTCACTCTTATTAACTCATGTACAGTTTTAGTAGTAATCTCTGTCTTGCATATTACCCTGTCTTCCACCTTTATGCTCTCAGGTTTCCGAATCTTGCCCGATGCAGTCCCCAACAATTAGTCTTTCCTTCTCATCCTGTACGGTAAGTCACCCATGACCCACGGTTCTGGGTAACTTTCCCAAAATCTACCCCTTTTCTTAGACCTCTCCAGTCCTTTTCCTTCACCCTTCTTGCTTCCCCTGCAACCCTTTAGCCTGAAGAAGGAGTCACTGGCTCCAAACGCTTGCCTATCACAACAGTCTTTTATGTGTGTGTTCTGCCACTGCTTGGCGAGTAGATTTTTTATCTATCCAATTAAATAATTTTATAAAGAGTCTCTGTGTGTCATGTTTTTATTGGTATACAACTTGTTATAAACAAAACTTATTTTTACCATTTAATATGTTTCCAGATATTTACCAGTGGGAAAGATGAAATTGGGTTGATTGTACTTGGTTCTGACAAGACACAGACTGTACTTGATTACCCAAATGCGAGTGTGGAATTTCCTCTTGCACTGCCTACATGGCAGATGATATCCTTTGTGGAGAAATCTTTACATGAAAGAGAAATAAAAACAGATTGGATAGATGGTGTTGTTGTTGGCATGCAAGTCTTGAAAGATGAGCTAGAGTAAGTATTTAAAGCTGTCTGTTTCATGACATTCCTGGAACATGTTCCAGAATGTGTGTTACACAAATCACAGCGACATAGTTGTGACTTTATAAATTTGAATCAATATGTTTTTGTAATGAAAAGGAAACAGAAGGCACAATACCTGCAGAAATAGGAAATTTTTTTGTGTGATTTTACTGTATGAATGTTTTTTACAGTTTTTCAGCTCAATAATTAAGGAGGTATTGATACAAGGCTTTGCCAAAAATCAATTTGTCACCTACAATTCCAGCCCTGTCACTGGCATTCCCTATCCCCACAACATGACTGGGCCACCATGAAAGCAGCCACATCATTGTCAAATTCACTGAAACTACTGCATAGCAATTTACTTGAGTATGGCTGCTGTTGTGGTCTTCAGTTTGGTTTAAGCACTGCGTCAATACCTTCTCTTCATAGCACTCGGAGGTCGCGATCTGCGACTGTTTTTACAAATGGCAAGAGAACTTTTCCTCTAGTTGCTTGTTTTTCAGTGAAAGATGCAAATATTTTAGAGTGTAGTGCCTTATGTATATCTGTTAGAATAGCACAAGGTCTGAAAGTTATTTTCAAATGATTGAGCTCTTCTACAGAGTATTGAAATTCACAGAATCTTCCAACCTGGTCCACCAATGTCTTACATACTCCTCTTCCTCCATGGATTGTTTCCAGCATTTGGAGATGAAACATTAGGCACCAAAACGTGCCTTATAACCAAAATCTAATGAACATATAATTAAATTAACCAAAGATGTAATGTTGCACTCTCAGGTAAGACTGATCTTGAATGCAAAGCCTAAGTGGAAATTAAATGTACGCTGCAACATTCATCACACTTTTTGTTATTGAAATTATTCACAGTGCCATAGGGAGAACTGAGTTTATGTGTTTTGTAGAGTCAGATACACGCTGTGGCGCAGGGTGCTGTCCGTTATTCTCCTGACTATGATGTGCAGGAATGGTAGTCTTCCTTCTTCTTTGGTCTCCATAGTGAATTTGATTTTGTGGCGTGTGGAGTTCAGATGTACAAAGAAGTCAAGAAGTTTGTCTCTTCCATGAGGCCAGATGACAAGTGTGTTATCCACATAACAGAAGAAGAAGAAGAAGAAGAAGAAGAAGAAGGATTTCCATTTGGATGACATCAGGGCCTCTTCCTCGAAGTGCACCGTAAATATATCCACAATCTCTGGTCAGAGTGGGCTGCCTATTGTGACTCCATCTGTTTGCGGGAGGGGGGTGTGCCACGAGTCAGTGAAGTGGGAAAGCTGACCAAGTAATATGTGTGACGTGTCATACCTCGACCGATATTGAGAACAGAATAAAAAATTCAGAGGCATTACTTTTCAGCACTCCCATGCATATTCTGTATGCAAGATAAGCTTATGGAGCAGGTTTCTCATTCAGAAATTCTATTTCGGTGTTGATTGTTTACACAAAGACCGTGTTAAGCATAATGGAAGAAGGAGAAATGTTTATCAGCATTCCAGATTTGGCAGTGGCAGGCTCATGGTCTGCTGAGACTCTGGTTTATTGTTTCACTATATTGCTGCTTGCATTGCTCAGAATCTCATTTTGTGCGAACATAGAATTGGTAGGTTCAGGAGGGCAATGCTAAATGCCTTGCAGGGCCTCAGTAGTGCCACCCAACTAGCGCCTGAGAGGGCAGACAAGTGTTTGCTCATGCGTACGTGATCCTGCAGTGAAGTTGTGTACATTTAGTCAGGAAGTGGGCTTGTATACAGTGAGACAAGTATCCACACAGACAATGTGATGGCATCTGGAGCAGCACAGACTGTCAACCCCTTAATGCAGCTCTAGAGAGAGGTGAACTGACAGCGGTGCAACTAACAACAATGCCAGACACAGGAATGGCACTGTGTCATTGTACCAGATGAGTCTCGGTTCTGTAACATCGTCACAATTGATGTACTTGTGTTTGGAGGCTCTGATGCCAACAGACCTGGCCAGATTGTACCTGTCATTCCCATGCGGGTCCAGCATGTGATGTGATGGTATGGGGTGCAACTGGATACATGTCACAACCTGTGGTTCACATAGCCAGTAATTTGGACAGCAGCCATTGCATTTGTGTTTTGTTAAGGCCTATCGCTGTGCCGTATTTTCAAGGGCTCCATGATGTTATCTTTTAACAAGATAATGCAAGACTACACATCACCTGAGCTGTACTGAGCTACCTCGATACAGAGAGTGTTCCACTGTTGCCATATCCAGCATTTTCTTCAAATCTGTCACCTGTGGAGAACATCTGTTCACAGGATGCCAAGAGATGGGTATGCCACCAGTCGCCAGCCACCAGTCGCCAACCACTACAGTTGATGAACTCTGACATATGACATACAGTTGAGTAGCATGAATTAATGTACCCATGGCTGTAATCCAACCTCGATTTGATATCCAGTGTGATGAGAGCTGTTCTGCTGTTCCAGTTTCAATACTGAAATTCATATATTATTTTTATGCTATCCTTACCAGATTGGACTGTGGTGTCATACAGCATAAAATACCTTACAACATGTTGAATCAGTGATGAGAAGTGTAGAACAGCCAGCAGGGGAAAGATGTTGGCAATGAGACAGCTTTTATGTAGAACAGCAGTACAGTGTTTTACAGTGCATAATGCTTCCTCAGATTGAGAACAAAATGTGCGGTTTGCTGTCATCCATTTTCACAAACATAGCCTTGAAAAATAATGTTGACATTACTGTGCATTTCACTCTGAGGCATATTGCACTCTGAGAATGTTCATCGAATTCAGTTACTTTGTATTATATTTCAGTAACAGTGACATAATAGCAAATTGGACTGTATGAGTTTTTATGGATTTTTTTTCCAGAGACACACTACCATTTCTTCAGATTTATTTAATTTGGGTATAAATCCTTTCCAGCATATATGCTGTACACAAAATGTTGAACATAAAATATAGCTATCTGCTGATTTAACATCTTGCTGAGTATACCAGTACAATGTTTTGTTGTAACAAATAGTTCAATGTATTTTACACACTTATAAACTTATTTATACAGTTATAGTAATTTATACCATTACATTAATGTTGTACCTTAAAGTTCTGGAAGACGATATTATAAGGAACCTCATACTTTTCCTGGATGATAGAGTTGTCTATAATGAATTATTGCCTGAAAAAGATCTGTACAAATTTGAGTCAGATCATAACATTTCAAATTGGTCCAAAGATGGGCAACTGAGTTTAAGTTTTCAGAAATGTAAATTGGAGCACATCACAAAACAAATAAAAGACAGAATTGTATGACTACATTATCAAATAATCACAGTTTTAATTGGTCAACTCATACAAATATCTGGATGAAATGAAATGGTGACATAGACTCACTTGTAGGCAAAGCAGAATGCAGACTTCAATTCGTTGGTAAGATACTGGAAAATGCAATCAGTCAATAGAGGACATTGCTTACAGAATACTTGTGTGGCCCATTCTAGAATATTGCTTAAGTATGACCCATAACAAATAAGGCTAATGACAGACATTGAATGTATACAAAATAGTGTAGCATGATTGATCATAGATTTATTTGATGCATGGGAGAGCATCAAGAAGCTACTAAAAATTGGAAATGCCAGACAAGTGAAGATAGACGCCAAATATATGACAAAACCCAACTTATGAAATTTAGGGATTATACAATAACCGCATATGTATCACTCCTATAGGGACCATGAAGGCAAGATTAATTACAGCATGCACAGAACCATTTAAAGAATCATTCTTCCCACACTCCACATGAGCACTGAATGGGGAAAAACCATAATGTGTGGTACAACAATGTACTTTGTCGGACAAACCCACAGTGGTTTATACAGTGTGCATGGAGACATGGAATCAGTTGACAGTAGTGGTAATGGTTCATATTGATTCCCATTTCTCTGTTTCAGTAGGTGATCTTATGCCTCTAATTATTTTTTCATTGCTATCTTAACTTGCATTCTTCAATTCAGTTTATTAACCCTTCTTATCTCTTTGTATTAGGGCAAATGTACAGTTAACTTTTAAGGAATTTGTATTTTCAATTTATCAACTGGAGTTTTGTTTCATATGCAGCAGAAATGTTACAAATTATTTGTTTCAGTTTTGCTGTTTCACAGGTGCCCTGAAAAAAATAAAAGATCGCGAAAGTGTCTTAATGACAACCGATGGCCTCATATTGGCAAGACAGCTGGTTGCCTTGCAGAGGGCAGGGCTTGACGGTCTGAACATCTGCTTAGACACCCTGCAGTCCCAATGCTACAACCAGATCACGAGGAGGAAAGGCTGGGAGCGTGCCATGGCTGGCATAGATCTAGCCTTGCAACTTGAATACGACCCTGTGAAGGTATTACTAGTGCAGCTGTCATCGCATGCAGACTTTCATAAGCAAGAGATATAAATCTGTTGTTAAGAATATCAATACAAGAATCACCATTTTAAAGCAGTACGCCCTCACCCTCGACTCCATCCCCGCTCCCACCCTCACCCCTGTCTCCACACTGCAGCTGAAAGTGAAGGAAGGTATATTAAGACAGAAGAAGTAAATTTTAGCTGAAGATGCTAACAGTTTCGTAGTTTATACAACATAAAAAAGTATGCCTTGCAAGTTTACCTATTAAATATCTTATATTTTCCTCCCAAGAGAGTCATATGAGACTCAAGATCTTTACAGTTTCTCTTTTTTTCTTTTGTGTCTTTAGTTTAAAATAAGTTTCCTCTATTGTGGTGTTGTTTTGAAAAAAATACTCAATTGTTTGGAAAAATTATTCTTAATTATGTAGTCACACTTTTGTTGTGTCTAAGTACTACTGGTTTCAGTAGCGAGTACCAGCATCAGTTCATCTTATTATCAAAAATTTCTTTGCAAAATAAAAGCTGACCACTGTGGCCGAGCGGTTCTAGGCACTTCAGTCCGGAACCATGCTGCTGCTACGGTCGCAGGTTCGAATCCTGCCTCAGGCAGGGATGTCCTTAGGTTAGTTAGGTTTAAGTACTTCTAAGTCTGGGGGACTGATGACCTCAGATGTTAAGTCCCATAGTGCTTAGAGCCATTTGAACCATTTTGCAAAATAAAAAGCTTCTGTACAACTGCAAACTAGACATACCATTTTCAGGGTGCAGTTCACATCTATTGAAAGCACAACAGTGACCTTTACTTTTAGTAGATAAGACACCTACTGGGGTAAGTGACTTGATGAATGCACACAAGAAGTTGTCATTTATTCCATATGTAGCTGCCATGCAGAATCATATTTTGTATTAGTTTGTCCTTACTCTTCCAAAAGGTTAAACCTTGTCTCTGCAGCCACAGCTTCCTCTCTTCAGCAGTTGTTTTCATCTCCATGTGTGAAGAAAATCCCATTCATTGATCATATTGTTTAAGTAGGATGTTCTCAGTCATCCCCTTGTTTTCTTACCTATGATCTTGCCTTCAGAAATGTTTTTTAAAAGATTACCATCTCCAGTTAAGTGTCCAGTGTATTTTGCTTTGCTCTGGCCTATAACTTTCAGTGGTTCCTTCTTCTCTCCTATTTCCTTTAATTTTTCTGTCAATGCAGCTAGTTCTTGTACTTCTCCTCCAGAACCACATTTCAGCAGGTTTGAGGTGAGCTTCCTTTGGCTTTTCTAATGTACAGATTTTGCATCTGTGTGTCAGAACACTCCACACAAAGGTCTTTACAAATATTTTCTTAATGTGGGAGCTGATATGTTTATTCAGTTGCAGCTTCTTCTTATTTTGGAAGGAACTCTTCACCTGTGCTATTCTTTTCTTGAATGCCTTGAAATATTGATTGTTTTCTTGCAAAATGCTACTGAGATAGTGAATTTCAGTTCCTTTCTTGAGTTGCTCATTGCCTGTTCTTGCGTCAGTCCTGCCTCCACCTCCTTTCTTGTCTGTAGCCATAAATTTTGTCTTCTTTGTATTCATTTTTAGCTTTAGTTTTACCATTTCTTGATTTAAGGCCTGAAACATTTTATTTAGTTCCTACTCTGATTTACTATTGTGATGTCGTCAGTCTGCAGTGTATATGCATGCAATTAAGTCTCCATATCGACATCATGCTCCAAAAACCACCTAACTGTGTGTGACAGGGGGTACGTCTCATGCCACCAACTGACCCCCTCTGCCTTGTTCCACTTGTGAACAGTGTTTGAGAAGAATGACTGTCAGTACCCTTCTGTATTATCTCTAACTTCTCAAATTTTCTTCTCGTGATCATTTCGTGAATTGTATATGAGAGAAACTATTATGTTGTCAGACTCTTCTCAGAAACTACTCTCTCGAAACATGGGTAGTAAATCTTTCCGTGATGCACAACTGCTCTCTTATGGCATCTACCACTGGAGTTGCTGAGCATCTCTGTAATGATCTCACAGTGACTAAATGAGTCTGTGACAAAACACTCCGCACTTCATTGGATCTTCTTTCTCTCTTCTGTCAGTCGTACAGGGTAAGGACACAGGGGTAATTTACATTCACTTAAGATTCTTCCTGTGGATGTTAGTCTGGCATCTGCTTTTCTATTGCTGTTTTGTGTGATCATTCCGCTTTAAGGTTGCTCTGAATAGTTACTTCTAGATATTTTGTGGTAGATTCTGTTTCCAGCAATTTGTCATTAATAGTGTAGTTGTACAGTATTGGATTTCTTTTCCTGTGTGTGTGTGTGTGTGTGTGTGTGTGTGATATGTTACATTTATTTATGTGCAGGGTCAACTGCCAGAGCCTGCATCATTCACCAATCCTTTGCAGGTCATTGTGCAAATTGATACTGTCTTCTGTTGTTGACACTTTCTTATGGACAAGTGTAATACCTGTGAACAATATTAAGGAGCCTCTGACACTTTCTACTGGATCATTTATATACATTGTAAATCTAATGGCCCTATCACATTTCCTTGGAGTATTCCAGAAATTACCTTTTGATTCTTGTCATCTTTTCTTTGTTGTTGTTATTACTTCCTTGATGAACATATTAAGGAAGTAAGGTGATAGAAGGCACCCGTCTCTCACTGCCCTTCTGGTTTTCCTTCTTTCATATCCGGTTCAGTACTCTGACTTTTGTATATACTCAAAATTAATCATCTGTCCTTCCAGTTTGGACATTACTTTAAGGAATGATGATATAATGGTAATCTGTTTATTAAACAATATTTTAATGATACACTATGCTTTCTGATCATATAGTGGCTTGATGATGGAATTTGATACTGAAATTAGTAATCATTAGACAAAATAAAAGTGAAGCTATAATAAAAGAAAGTAATATTTTGGATCATGTCAGTCGTTGTTCCAAACAACTGCACGTCAGGAATAGGTTCAAATGGCTCTGAGCACTATGCGACTTAACTTCTGAGGTCATCAGTCGCCTAGAACTTAGAACTAATTAAACCTAACTAACCTAAGGACATCACACACATCCATGCCCGAGGCAGGATTCGAACCTGCGAACGTAGCGGTCACTCGGTTCCAGACTGTAGCGCCTAGAACCGCACGGCCACTCCGGCTGCCTAGGAATAGGTACTAAATTATTTGTCCGCTGATGATCTCACAGCTTAGAACACTAAAAAACAAATGTTAATTGTTTGTTATGTGCCCTGGTAGAGTGTACAACTGTTTACAGCTCACGATTGGTTGTTGGAGCTTGGGCGTTACTCACATAGTGTATTTGGTGCACAGTGCAGAAAAAGGCAGTGTCCAGAAAAGTAAACAAATGTAAAGGCAAAAGTTTCATGACAGGATGTTGTGTCACCATACTTGGAAGACAATTATAGCCAAAGACAGAAATTTAAAAGAAACTGGCTCATTTGAGCTGTGGAGACCTAGTCGAGGATTCTCAGTAGATAATTGTTAGCACAGTAGAATTTATAAAGAGACAATGTCAGTTCATGTGAGGGAAGGTTGATTGGTAAGTACCTATCAGCTTTCTCATAAAACTCACAATTTGAAGAATACACATCAAGGAAAAGGTAGAAGTCCAACAGTGTCAAATCTAGACAATAATATCGATCATCCAACAGTTTTGCAAAATCCCCAGTTGTACTTACTTTACTTACTTACTTACTAACTTACTCAGATTTGCTGTGTACCATACAAAGAACTGGTTTCACAGAGTTCACTCGATCAGCTGCCAAGTTCTCACCTTCCTCCAAGTTTGTGTCCATGCATTGAAGATTCATTGCAAAAGTTCCAGGTGTTAAAAGGTCTTCCTGTACATCTGTATCTGTCCATTGATTTCCACAACAGTGTTGATTTTGGGATTCTTCCACCTTACATGTGTAGAACATAACCTGCAATCTTCAGTCTTCTTTCAACAATAATTTTGTGCAGGCTGTGTAGATCTCGTATTCTCAGCACTACATCGTTTGTAACTTGGTCGGGTTAACATCTTCAGAATTCATCTCTAGCATTGTTGGTGAAAAATATGGAGACTGTGTGCTGATTTTACTGACATTTTCCAAGTCTCACAAATATAAACAATAAAGGAGTACAGGCAAAGCTTTGTTGACATATTACAGACCTAATTGCCATATGGACTGATTTTCCAGTTCTGCTGGTGATTTCTGCATCTGTGACCTCATTATTACATATAAAGCTACCGAGATATGGCAATCTGTCAACATCTTGTAGTATCTTCTATTGCACTGTAATCGGGGAAGAGACGAGTAATTTCCACTTACTTTGCACATTCTGTTTGCCTTATCTCTATTAATTTTCAGCCGTACACAATAGGGCATTTAATGAGAAAGCAGATAAAAATTAACTTGATGCCTTCCAAGGTGACGGTCTCTACTAAGTCTCTACTCCTTCAAGTCTGACTATGTAAGTGTAGACCAGAGATGGTTTAAATTCAGAGAAATAGTATCGACATCAATTAAGAGATATATACCAAATAAATTGAATGGATACCAAATAAATTAAAAGGGTGGTGCACAAAATATGTCAAAACTCAGCTGCAGGAGCAATGAAAAAAAGCATGTCAAAATTTAAAAGAATGCAAAATCTCCAAGATTAGCGATGTTTTACTGAAGCTCGAAACTTAGGGTGGGTTTCAGTGGAAGATGTGTTTAATAATTCCCATAGTGAAACTTCGTTTTGAAATCTGGAAGAAAATCCAAAGAGGTTCTGGTTGAATGTATAGTTCACCAATGGCAAGACACAACCAATACCTTCACTGCGCAATAGCTGTGGTAATGTTACTGATGACAGTGCTACTAAAGTAGAGTTACTAAACACGGATTTCTGAAATTTCTTCACCAAAGACAACAAAGTAAATATTGCAGTATTCAAATCAAGAACAACTGCAACTGTGAGTAACTTAGTAGTAGCTCTCCTCAGTGTCATAAACCATTTATGTTTCTTTCAGAGAATGTTGATACAATAGCTCCATTAGAAATCATATATAGCCGCTCATTTGATAAAGATCCATACCTAGAGACTGAAAAGTTGCTCAGGTCACACCAATGCTCAAGAAAGAAAAGAGGAGTAATCTACTAAATAACAGACTCATATCACTAATGTTGTTTTGCATTAGGATTTTGGAACATATATTGTGTTTGAATATTTTGAATTATCTCAAAGGTAATGATTCATTGATAAATAGCTAAGATAGATTCAGAAATATCGACCTTTTAAAACACAGCTAGCTCTTTAGTCACACAAAGTAATAAGTGCTGTCGACTGGGGATCTCAAATTGATTCCATATTTGTAGATTTCCAGAAGACTTTTTGAAACAGTTCCTCACAAGCATTTTCTAATCATATTGTGTGCCTATGGAGTATTGTCTGAGTTGTACAACTGGATGTGTGGTTTCCTGTCAGAAAGGTCACAGTTCATAGCAATTGATGGAAAATCGTCAAGTAAAACAGAAGTGATATCTGACATTCCTCAAGGAAGTGTTATAGACCACCTGCTGTTGCCGATCTACATTAACAATTTAAGAGAGAATCTGAGCAGTCCTCTTAGATGATGCTATCATTTACAGTCTCGCAAATCATTTACTGTCTTGTAAAGTGATCAGATGATCAAAATGAACTGCAAAATGATTTAGGCTACCTATCCATATGATGCAAAAAGTGGTAACTGACCTTAAATAATAAAAATTTTTATGTCATCTGCACGAGTAGTAAAAGGCATCTACTAAATTTTGTTTACATGATAATTCACACAGATCTAAAGGCTGTGAAGTCTACTGAATACTTAGGAATTACATTTACAAATAACTTAAATTGGAATGCTCACATAGATAATGCGGTGGCAAAGCAAACAAAAGACTGTGATTTAATAGTAAAACATTTAGAAGATTAGGATTACTAAAGAGACTATCTACAACTATACTTGTCTGTCCTCTTTTGGAGTATTCTGCATGGTGTGGGATCCTTACCAGATTGGACTGACAGAGGACATCATTTAAAAGTTCAAAGAAAGGCAGCTCATTTTGTATTATTGGGAAACAGGAAAGTGCATGCCACAGATATCACATGTGAATTGGGGTGGCAGTCATTAAAGGAAAAGCATTTTGCTGGAGCAGGTTCTTAAAATTTCAATCATCAACTTTCTCCTCCGAATGTGAAAATATTTTGTTAGAGCCCTCTTACATAGGGAGAAATGATCATTGTAATGAAATAAGAGAAATCAGAGCTTGTACGGAAATATTGAAGTGTTTGTTTTTCCTCAAATGCTGTAGGGGAGTGGAATGGTAGATAAATAGGTTGAGGGTGGTTCTCTGAACCCTCTGCCAGCATTCAATTGTGAATTACAGACTAGTCATGCAGATATAGATAATGTAGATAGGCTTTCAATATTGTGCACCTATTCTCTAATTTTATACATTGCTCAAATACTTTCGTGGCGCTTTGGAGTGACCCCTTTAAAATAAAAATTTACCAGTCTTCTTAATATGTATTTTGGTAATGAGGTTGATAAGAAGTTACAACAATACTTTCTTATTACTCCCCAGTTTTGGGTTTTATTAATGAACAAAATCGCCACAGTGTTCCACAACAATTACGGGTTGAAGTTTCCTGCTGATGGAACCAATATGATTTTCTGTGTTTCTGAGCATACAGGTTGTGTACGCTGTTTGGAGTCTGGTGTATGCTGAATCAAATGTTTTTATTGTTGTGATCTTCCATCTGAAGATTGGTTTCATGGAGTTGCCCATGCTAGCCTATCCTGTGTGACCCTCTTCACCTCTGCGTAACTACTACAGCGTACAATAACTTGAACTTGCTTACTGCAGTCAGTTTTTGGTCTCCTACAGTTGTTACCCCCATTATATTCACAGATGACCACATATTGTGGAAATTGCATATTGTAATGTAGGATGCAATAATAACGTACGGAAAGTTTCTGTTGAAAATTACGAATTATTTAGGAATAAAGCAGATGGCTCCCCAAAATTCAGAAGCACTGTCTCATTGATAGGCACACGAACAAAAGGTTTGTAGAATGAGATTTTCACTGTGCAGTGGAGTGTGCACTGATATGAAACTTCGTGGCAGATTAAAAGTGTGTGCCGGACTAAGAGTCAAACTTGGGACCTTTGCCTTTTGTGGGCAAGTGCTCTACCATCTTAGCTATCCATGCATGACTCACGACCCGTACTCACAGCTTTACTTCCACCAGTACCTCGTCTTCTACCTTCCAAGCTAAAAGGTACGTTGCTTGGCGAGCTTCCAGAATGCACTTTCTTTTTCTAGCTGTAGGGAAAACATGCGCGCGCGTGCACACACACACACACACACACACACACACACACACACACACACACACACACACACACACACACTCACTCACATGCACATGCATGTCTCCTTATGCTGTGGTCGCTCAACTGCCAGCTCTTTACTGGCCCATGGTGAGTGTTCTGGAGTGAGGTAGGGCTTTAGAGTGGGGTAGGATGGGGTGGGTTGAGGCAATGTGAGGGATGGAGAGAGATGGGAGGGGTTTGGAGGGCAGCATTTAGTGGCTCGTGGGAGAGTGGGGAGCCATCTGTGGGTTAGCTAGGGGTGCAGGTAGAGGGGTCAGGTGACAGACAGCTGGGCACTCATATAGACTAGGGTGTGACATGAGATAACAGCACACAACTAGCTGATTGGGAAGGGGGGAGAGGGGGGGGGGGGAGGGGGGGAAGGGCCTGTGTGTGTGTGTGGGGGGGGGGAGGGGGCTGGTAGTTAACTTGGATTTAGGCCAGGAAGCAAAGGATGTGCTGTAAGTATGGCTACGAAAGTTGAGTATTCTTAAATAAGATCAGCTGGTGGCAATGTATTGGAAAGTAACTGGCACACAAAGTGCAATTTTGGCTCCTTTTTCTTTGTGAATTTTAAATAGTCTGCAGAGCAAATTGAATTAGGAGGATCAGGCATTTGTGTGGGTCTAGGAAAGTAAATTGTAGAGCCAGATAAAAGGCGCGCAAGACAGGAGGGGTACTACTGCTCATCACTGCTGTATCGTGCTACTAGTACATGACAGTGTGAGTGCACCGAGAGTGGTGTTGCCGTACATGCGTCTTTAAATTGGTCACCCACTGATCATTGCAGGCTGGCTGCTGGATTCTGTCTCTGGGAGCCAAGCGTGTGGCGCGGTCGCTGCCATGCCATCTGCTGGTGACTCGCACATATATTAGTGTGGAACAGTGCTGACTGATTCTCTGTGTGATTCTAGTTTGTAATGTGCACATCAGTGTTCTGTGTCTTGTTGAGTCCTTAGAGGCATATTGTTCGGAGGTTATTATTAAAGCCATATTTGTGCGACATGGATCACACTTCAGTATTACTTGGTTATTACATCACCACAAACATATGGACCGGGAATGTACATGCTTTGACAGTTTGCTACGTCTCTCTCTTCTAGGACTGACATGGTAGCTGCCTTGCATTTCTTAATGACTCTGACCTTGTCAACCACAAACCGAATCTTAGTACAGTCATGATTTCCCTGAAGAGATTACATGACAGCAGAGACTTGTAAAATTGTGTTACCCATTTCTCTAGCCAGTGAAGATTCATTCTGTACCTTCAGATACAGTGTCATGTAGGAGTAGAACAGCAAGAAATACGTAGCTCCTCTAACCGTAATGACAGTTTATCACCTCCCAACACTACATGTGCCAATGTTTCAGTGCATTTTTGAATATGTTTGTTAACAGATTCATCAACACAACAAAAATTTACGATCTCAGTAGCATCTTATTTCTTAACTCATACTTTACTATTCACCAGAATCTTCATCGCTGCTCTTTGATTCGTCAGAGCTCCCTGCCGTACTTTGTTTTATTTCATAGTCAGAATTAGGTGAAATACCACCTACCGTATTTACTCAAATCTAAGCTGCACTCAAACCTGAAAAATGAGACTCGAAATAAAGGAAGGAAAAAAAAAATTCCCGAATCTAAGCCGCACCTGAAATTTGAGACTCGAAGTTCAAGGGGAGAGAAAAGTTTTAGGCTGCACCTCCAAATCGAAACAAAGTCGGTCCATTGTAATATGAGACACAATTTAGGTCGAATGAATGACGATACAGCTACAGTAGTTTGGTTCGAGTCGTAAGCTTAGCACTTAAGCTTTACCAGGTAGCCTTCGCTGTGCGTCAGGCCCTTCGTCCGTATTTATACTGGTACCCTTCCTTTTTCACGTGCTTCGTCTGGTTTGAATCAATTGCTTATTTTGCTTTGATCTGATAAGTGCCGTTTTCCTTGTTATAGGCGTTTATGTCACTCTAAGCTGAAAATACATTACTGTACTGTGTCATGCATTGTTTGTCGCATTCTGATAGTGCGTGTTTGCGGCCTGTCGTCACTCGCGGCATGGCTTGCTTTTATGCACGCTACCACCGCCTACAATTAAAAAAAAAAAAAAAAAAAAAAGAGAGAGAAATCATCTCATTAGCGAAACAATGGCAAGAGACTATTTGTTGTTACTTACACTGCTGCTTTCTTTGATAATGATCAACAAGAACCAAATAATAGACTGCGTATGATAGAACATGTTCTGAACGAGAGTTAGGCGAAAATTTATCTCCGTTTGAAAATCTTTGCGGCCGCTTCTTTAGTACATCAAATTCTGCACAGAAATTAGAGTCATCTTAGATTTAAAAATCTAGTCAGTTGCCGTGCTTCAGTTCTGACTGTATCACTATTAGGCATAAGAATAATACGAATATAAACATGACACCATACGTATATTCTTCCACATTTGCTGTTGTCTCACTCTAGTTTCGTAGTTTATTAGGCAGACAGGATTTAAATAAGATAGCAGCAAACACGAAAGAATACGTGGCAACATGTTTATATTCGTATTACTCTTATGATGAAGAGAATACTGCATGTGATTCACATTTCATCAGGTTCCTATAAGCAACCATCTCTTCTCACAGGTAGGAAAAAATTCAGAACGTAGAGTTGGCCATATTGACAAACATCTGAAACAGTCTTGCCAGTCGGATTTTCGTAATACATTGAAGTTCTGCTACATTCGAAGATGAACAATACGGAATTTATATTTACTTCGTTGGATAATGTGTGAAAATCGTCTTCCACCTTTTTTTTTTAATTTATTTACTGACGCAGAGGTTTTGGCGCAAGTATTTATCTTTGTGCCTACGAAGCATGCCTGTGTTGCGCTACATATATTCGACGGCAAAAGTTAGTTGTGGCAGCACCTACCGACATTTTTCAGAACTTCCACTTGCTTTGCACTCGATTCTAAGCCGCAGGCGGTTTTTTGGATTACAAAAACCAGAAAAAATGGTGCTTACATTTGAGTAAATACGGTACATCCTCTCCTTTGGATTCAACTTCTTAAGTATTATCTTTCAAGTCAACACCTGCTAATCTGTGAGACCGAAATGATGAGCCATACTACTCTATTTCACTGTGCCTGTTTGTTTCATTTGTATAACATTTTATTCCATCATAGATGCTGCACTTACAGTTTCATATATGCATTGCAGCAGCAGACACAATAAAAGTAGCAATCAGCAGTGCTTAGTTTGTGAATGGGTAAAAAATATGCCGTTGTCCCAGTTCCACATATCCCCAAAATTTGATTCTGCCAAATTCTGTACTCTCTGAAATCGAATGTTTAATCCAAAGATGAAAGTGAACAAGTTTGATGCAGTATTGCTAATATTGTTTATTACTCATCTTGCTGGATGAAGTGCATACTGTGTCCTTTCTGAAAGGTTTGCAGAAGTAATGCACATACCAGTTTTCTAAAAACTTACATTGAGATTGTGCTCTCCTTCCTCTTGTACAAATTAGTAGAGCCCTTCGGATTACTCCACAATATGCCTCTTGGCAAGGTGGTAACGACAGTATTATGAAAAGGATAGATTGGCACTCACTGTATAGTGTAGATGTTGTGTTGCAGGCAGGGGAAAAAAAAAAAAAATACACCACCCATTAAACACGTAAGCTTTTGGTGCAAACCTCCCCCCCCCCCCCCTTTCCCACACACACACGCACACACACACACACACACACACACACACACACACACACACATGCGCGCAAATGCAGATCACACATACATGACCACGGTCTCTGGCTGCTAGGGCCAGACTGGGAGCAACTGCGCATCATGGGAGAAACAACAGTCATATGTGTGTGTGTGTGTGTGTGTGTGTGTGTGTGTGTGTGTGTGTGTGTTTTGTCCACTTACGAAGAAGACTTTCTGATCGAATGCTTACGTGTTTAGTAGTCTTTTTGTTGTGCTTGTCTGTGACCTAACATTTCCTGTGTACAGTGAATAGCAATGGATCTTTTTTATAATATGGTCATTATTCCAGCCTAGATTTTCTATTGTTTGTTTCCTTTTAAGACCTTATAGAGACAGTTACTGACAATTTCTTTTTTCTTATTGGAGAAAAGTAAAACCATATGGGGGCAGACGTAGATTGTGAATGAATATGGAATAGAGTATTTTTATTCTCCCTGTATGCAGTGTCAATAACGTCACCTCACACACTTCATTTCTGGCAGCACCTCCTCCTCAACACATGACTGTCCCCCACCACCTCACCATAGTCTTCAAGTTACATCCTATAGCACTTCTGGGTGGACAAATAGATGAAGGATGTAGTTTAAAACAGTATAACTAAACTTAAAAGCCGAACTGCCCTTTTATAGAGCCTGCCATCATTATTTAAACATACTAAACAACATCAAAACAGTCAAAAGAAATTGTTTTTCAAAAGAGCAGAAAATTGTAGTGAAATTCATGAAAGGATTGTTTTAAATTGTTATATCTTAAATCTGTCAGCATTTCCCAAGATTTTCTGGCTTAATTAAGACTAGGTCATGCCACCACAGTGGTCAAACAGTGGACTTGCCTTCGAGAGGACCCGAGTCCCACCGGGCCACCAAAATTTGGGTTTTCCTTGATTTCCCTAAATGATTTAAGACAAATTCTGGGATGGTTCCTTTGAAAAAGATGACATTCAGCTGAGGAAGCTACACAGTGCTGGTGGAAGCACGAGTATTTCAGAGCACACCATCCATTGCACATTGTTAAACATAGGGCTCTGCTGCAGACAACCCCTGTATGTTCCCATGTTGACAACACAGTTGAATTACAATTTCTGTGGCTCAGGAGCATTGAGATTGGGCAGTGAATCAATAGAAATGTGTCATCTGGTTGAATCATTCGAGTTTCGCATTACACCTGCGTGACGGTTTTGTGCACATACACTGTCAACAGAGTGAATTGGTGCTTGAAAGGTGCACTTTGCTACAGACTTAGGCCAGTGGGAGCAATATTATGCTATGGAGGACATTCACCTGGTCTTCTATGGGTCCTGTGGTAGTAACTGAAGGCTCCATAACAGCTTTGTTCTGTGTGAACATTATTGTGCACTGTCCGCACCCTGTCCCTAATGAAGGTGACATGTTTCAACAATATGACTTTCAGTGTCACGAGGCCAGAATCAAATTCACCCCTTCTGAATCTGATGGAATACATCTGCAATGCTATCAGATACCAGTTCTGCACCCAGAAACCACTGATCTGCAATTTATGGGAATTACATGACCTGTGCTTAGACATGCGGTGCTGCATAATGCTGGGAACATACCTCACATAATGCTGGGAACATACCTGAAATTTGTTGAACTTGTCCCACACAAAATCACTGCTGTATTGTGTTCCAACAGTGGACAAACACATTATCAAACATGAGGTCATAGTGTTTTGTCTCATCAGTTTATATATTCAATGCTTGAATGAAAGGTGTGCTCTTTTCCTTTTTTCTGCCATTGCGTGTATGTGTAAAGCAGGATGTTCTACCATTTGGGCTTGTTTATATGATGGCTGTCAGTATTACCACCTGCACAGATACTAAATGCTCCTTTTGTGAAGACCTTTTATCTTGAGAACACTTTTAACTTTGTTTCACAAATGGCAGCACAGTTTCAAGAAAGCTTCTTAATTTCATGTAATAGTTAAAATAATACCTTCAGCAAAAGATGTGTGCATTGGAGTGGGGAAAAAGATTGAAGATGTATGTAGTTTAATTTTCATAAATTGTTAAGAAGGTTAACAGCTTGGCATGCTAAGATAAATTCAGACATTCTCTAAAAAGAGAGAAAAAGATTAATTTAACAGAATCAGTGAGGTATACAAATATAACAACAGACTTGTAGAACCATTATTTTGTAGGTTAGATTAGATTAGATTCAGCTTTTGTTCCAAGACCCAAAACATGAGACGATTCTCATGGGTGAGTAACATGCCAGAAAGTATAACATAAAAAATATAAAACATTTGAATACCCTGATCATTTGTCAGGAGATTGTCAAACTAGGTGAATACAATACAAACTGGAACAGCTAATATTTTCAGAATTGATACGCTGTCAGACTGAAACATTGTTATGCACTATTAATAAATTTATCAAACAAAAAGTACATAATCTTGACTGTTATGGCAAAGTGCTCTCAGAACTGAAATCTAACAGACATTCTTATTTAAGCTGGCCTAACAGCCACTGTTAAGATATTCATCTATCGAGTAGGATGAGTTATCTATCAAAAAGTCTTTCAAACTCTGTTTAAACCATGCTTTATCTGATACCAAGTTTTTAATGGTGTCTTTCTTCCACAGATAAATTGTGTTGTAATGCGAAGTTTTAATGAAGATGAAGTGTGCAGTTTTGTGGAGTTAACAAAAGAGAAAAATGTTGATGTAAGATTTATCGAGTACATGCCTTTCAGCGGCAACAAATGGAATGATGGGAAGATGGTCTCATTTTGTGAAATGCTCCAAATAATTAGAAAGCAGTGGCCTAATTTTGATCCTCTTCCCAATGGGCCCAATGATACCTCAAAGGTACGTGCAGTATTACGTATGAACATACATTGAAAATAATTTAATGTTTATGACTTACTACCAATCACAAGAATACTTCACATCTGCTGGTGGTATGAGAGATAGAC
Organism: Schistocerca americana; assembly: GCF_021461395.2. Lineage (NCBI taxonomy): Eukaryota > Metazoa > Arthropoda > Insecta > Orthoptera > Acrididae > Schistocerca > Schistocerca americana. The sequence continues at coordinate 3,398,076 of NW_025726071.1, forward strand.
TGGTTTAGTTACATATTTCTCATCCCATTCAGTAAGTCTGTCCTGGCCTGGGTTTCTCTGCAGCTTTTCTGCAACTCTCCCCATTTCCTAAACCTTGACAATCCTTTTCTTTCTTCCCTTTTCCTTCCCCTTATTGTTTCTGCCAGAAGAAGAAGCCACTGGCTCCGAAAGCTTACACATTTCCATAACTTTAAGGGGAGTTAGAAGGGGAAAACATTCTTTTTCACTTTTTCGGGTTTTTATCTGATTATAAAATTTGCCATTTTCCAAATAAAATGATATGTATATTACTTATAAACTTGTGTGAGAAGTATTTCATTTTATTTTCTAAAATATAATATACACCAGTTGAAAATGTTAAAATTTTTACATGCATTACTTCAAGACCTAATAAAATCGGTAATTTTTTATATACAGGGTAGTCCATTGATCGTGACCGGGCCAAATATCTCACGAAATAAGTGTCAAACGAAAAAACTACAAAGAACGAAATTTGTCTAGCTCGAAGGGGGAAACCAGCTGGCGCAATGGTTGGCCTGCTATAAGGCGCTGCCATAGCTCAAACTGATATCAACTGTGTTTTTTAAAATAGGAACCCCATTTTTTATTACATATTCGTGTAATACATAAAGAAATATGAATGTTTTAGTTGGACCACTTTTTTCAGTTTGTGATAGATGGCACTGTAATAGTCACAAACATATGTCTCATAATTTTAGACGAACAGTTGGTAACAGGTAGGTTTTTTAAATTAAAATACAGAACCTAGGTACATTTGAACATTTTATTTCGGTTGTTCCAATGTGATACATGTACCTTTGTGAACTTATCATTTGTGAGAACGCATGCTGTTACGGCGTGATTACCTGTGAATACCACATTAATGCAATAAATGCTCAAAATGATGTCTGTCAACCTCAATGCCTTTGGCAATACGTGTAATGACATTCCTCTCAACAGTGAGTAGTTTGCCTTCCGTAATGTTCGCACATGCATTGATAATGTACTGACACATGTTGTCAGGCATTGTCGGTGGATCACGATAGCAAATATCCTTCAACTTTCCCCACAGAAAGAAATCCGGGGACGTCAGATCCGGTGAACGTGCGGGCCATGGTATGGTGCTTTGACGACCAATCCACCTGTCATGAAATGTGCTATTCAATACTGCTTCAACCGCACGCAAACTATGTGCCGGACATCCATCATGTTGGAAGTACATCGCCATTCTGTCATGCAGTGAAACATCTTGTAGTAACATTGGTAGAACATTACGCAGGAAATCTGCATACATTGCACCATTTAGATTGCCATGGATAAAATGGGGGCCAATTAACCTTCCTCCCTTAATGCCACACCATACATTAACTTGCCAAGGTCGCTGCTGTTCCACTTGTCGCTGCCATCGTAGATTTTCCGTTGTCCAATAGTGCATATTATGGCTGTTTAGGTTACCGCTGTTGGTGAATGATGCTTCATCGCTAAATAGAACACATGCAAAAAATCTTTCATCGTCTCGTAATTTCTCTTGTGCCCAGTGGCAGAACTGTTCATGACATTCAAAGTCATTGGCATGCAATTCCTGGTGCATTGAAATATGGTACGGGTGCAATCAATGTTGATGTAGCATTCTCAACACCGACGTTTTTGAGATTCCCAATTCTCGCGCAATTTGTCTGCTACTGATGTGAGGATTAGCTGCCCCAGCAGCTAAGACATCTACTAGGGCATCATCATTTGTTGCAGGTTGTGGTTGGTGTTCCACATGTGGCTGGACACTTCCTGTTTCCTTAAATAATGTAACTATCCGGCGAATGGTCCCGACACTTCAATGATGTTGTCCAGGATACCGAGCAGCATACATAGCACACGCCCCTTGGGCATTTTGATCACAATAGCCATACATCAACACGATACCGACCTTTTCCGCAATTGGTAAACGGTCCATTTTAACACGGGTAATGTATCACGAAGCAAATACCGTCCGCACTGGCGGAAAGTTATGTGATACTACATACTTATATGTTTGTGACTATTACAGCAGCTGGCCGAAGTGGCCGAGCGGTGCTAGGCGCTACAGTCTGGAAACGCACGACCGCTGCGGTCGCAGGTTCGAATCCTGCCTTGGGCATGGATGTGTGGAATGTCCTTAGGTTAGTTGGGTTTAAGTAGTTTTAAGTTCTAGGGGACTGATGACCTCAGAAGTTAAGTCCCATAGTGCTCAGAGCCATTTGAACCATTTTTGACTATTACAGCTTCATCTATCCCAAAGTGAAAAAGGGGTCCAGCTAAAACATTCACATTTCTTTACGTACTACATGAATATGTAATAAAAAATGGGGGCTCCTATTTTTAAAAAATGCAGTTGATATGAGTTTGACCTATGGCAGTGCCATTTAGCAGGCCAACCATAGCGCCATCTGGTTTCTCCCTTCAAGCTAGACGAATTTCGTTCTTTGTAGTTTTTTCATTTCATGCTTATTTCGTGAGATATTTGGCCCGGTCACTATCAATGGACTACCCTGTAGAAAGCTGTGGATTGCTGTGTTATAAAGGTTAAATTATGTGTTTGCATTGGTAGCACTGTCAAAAATAGTATCGTATCTTTTCATAGTATAAACATGCTTTGTATATCAAAGTGCTAACGTTTTTCCGAGGAGAAGTGATGAATAGACTGGTAAATCTCTCAAAAAGTATGACTCCAAAATGAAGTGTTTTTAAGAAATGTGGGTTTCATGGTAATAAATTTTTGAATAAAGAGAAACATTGTGTTCAGCATGTGGTGTGTGAAGTTGCAGACAATGAAATACTGGCAAACTCATGAGTATCTAGCGAAACACCCATTAGTGCTTCGAAGATTAAAATAAAACATAGTGATAACACAGTTATCTCAAAACAAAACTCATGTAAACGGTAGGTTAGGTTATATTCTGATACATTTACACATCCTAACAGGGGTGTTATGTGAATGTGTGTGCTGTATGTATGTGGAGGGCCAGTTAGTTTACATGAAGACATTGAGGTATCAAATGGACTAGCCAGGAAACTTACCATTAATTCTGCCATTTGTAAATACACTCATTCATTTTGGAATTCTGATAAGTGTAAAGATAATTATTTTGACGTAAATGTTAGGTGGTTTTATGGATTGAGAGCTATTGGCAAAGGACACACTGCAGCAGAAACAATGTGTGTCGTGATGTATATGCCACGCCCACTTTGTAAAATGGACAAGTATGCAGGATTTATTGGAGCTGCTGTGAAATCCACTGCATGTGAGTCAATTAAGGGTGCTACAAATGAAGCTGCTGAAATAAACGATGGTATGATTGTCATATCAGTAGCTTTTGGGGCACTTGGTAGAAGCGCAGCTGCAGTTCTAAGAATTCTGTTGCTACAGTGACCAGTGTTGATACTGGAAAGCTAATAGATTTCCAGATTTTAACCAAACATTGTTATAAGTATAAATCAGGGAATGAAGAAGGGCATATCTGTGACAGAAATTATGAAGGACAACTAGTCGTACGGAGGCCTGTGCAGCTGTTGAAATTTATAATCGATCTGTAAACTAAAGGGGAGTGTGTTACACTAAGTTCTTAGGTTATGCAGACTCAAATGCATATAACAGTGTAGTAGCCACTCAGCCTTATGGTGAGAAGCTTATCACAGAACTGGAATGTGTTGCTCATGTCCAGAAGAGGATGGATACCAGATTGAGGAAGTTGAAACAAAGTTTGAGAGACAAGAAACTTTCAGGTGGTAAGACCATAAGAAGCAGGCTGACAGACAACATGATTGATGAACTACAACAGTATTATGAGATTGCCATTAGAAATAATACTGAGGATTTGTTGAAAATGAAGCAGGCAGTATGGGCTACCTTCTTCCAGAGACTGTCAGCTGATGATAAACCAGTACACCATCTTTGCCCTCCTAGATCTGGTTCATGGTGCAATTACCGCAATGCCCAGTACTCAAACAGGTCATACAGCCATAAACATTCTATCCCAGCAGCAGTTGTGGATATCATAAAACCTGTTTACAGAGACCTGGCAATCCTGAATTATTGAAGAAGTGTCTGCATTGTCAGACTCAAAATCCCAGTGAGTCGTTCAATAATCTTATTGTGTCAGTGTCGTTGTAACTGCCATCTGCGTCACGTCTGCTGTGCAGCGAGCTATGCTAATTGAAGTATTAACTCTATTTTTCTTACTTGTCACTTCCTTTTCCGTGTGTTTTTGCTTTTAGGAAGCTTTAATTGTCGGGTGCTAGTAATAGTGTTCCATAGATTTCGTGTTTGTTTTGAATACAGTCAGAGAGAGTCCGTTTAGTCAGCCATAGTGCCAGTAGTGCTAGTGTTTGTTTTCAATACAGTCCAGAGACAGGTAGTGCTATTTTCATTGTTTTCTACAGGAAGTGTCTAGTAACCACAGTTTAGTCAACTATCAGCCGCCTTTAGTGAATTAGCAGTCTAGTTATAAGTTGATTAACTCTCTACAGTAAATTGATTTCTTATGATGGATAGGATGTGTGACTGCTGTGTACGGACACAGGAGGAGCTGGCCACTGTTCGCAAACAGCTGAATGTGTTGAAGCCGCGGTTAGCCATCTTCAGGCTGCTGCCTCAGAGTGTAGCGGCAGTGGGGAGTCTGGTGCTTTGCATGGTACACACCAGGTGTTACATTACATGCTTCACCCACTGACCCTGCTGTCAAGACATCTTTGCGGCTACCGGGCACGGTTGGGCCACCCTCTTCCCAAGGGGAGTGGCGGGTTCAGCGGCATTCGCGGCGCATGAGGCGGAGGGTCAGTGTGGAGGCTGGCCGTGTGGCATCGCCCGTTCTGCCTGTGAGTGGACATGTGGCCACTCCTTCAGCAAGGTCCGAGGAGGCACATGGGGGGAGGGGTATATTAGTTATTGGGAGCTCCAACGTTAGGCGGGTGATGGAGCCCCTTAGGGAAATAGCGGAAAGGTCGGGGAAGAAGGTCAGTGTTCACTCTGTCTGCTTGCCGGGGGTCTCATCCGAGATGTGGAGGAGGCCGTGCTGGCAGTGATAGAGAGCACTGGGTGCACCCGACTGCAAATTGTTGCTCATGTCGGCACCAATGACTCCTGCCGTCTGGGTTCAGAGGTCATCCTCAGTTCGTACAGGCAGTTAGCGGAGTTGGTGTAGGCGGAAAGCCTCGCGGGGTGGAATCTGAGCTAGCTACTTGTTGTATCGTTCCCAGAACCGATAGTGGTCCTCTGGTTTGGAGCCGAGTGGAAGGCTTAAACCAGGGGCTCAGACGATTCTGCGGAGATCTGGGGTGCAAATTTCTTGACCTCCGCTATCGGGTGCAGAAATGTAGGGTCCCCCTGAATAGGTCACGCGTGCACTACATGCAGGAAGCGGCTACAAGGGTAGCGGAGTATGTGTGGAGTGCACATGTGGGTTTTTTAAGTTAGAGAACTCCCTCCCTAGGCCCGACAAGACACCTCCTGAGATGCGGCAAGGTAGGAGTAGACAAAATGCAGCAGGGAATAACAATATTAATGTGCTAATAGTAAACTGCAGGAGCGTCTATAGAAAGGTCCCAGAACTGCTCTCATTAATAAACGGTCACAATGCCCACATAGTACTAGGGACAGAAAGTAGGCTGAAACCAGATGTAAACAGTAATGAAATTCTAAACTCAGATTGGAATGTATACCGCAGAGACAGGCTGGACAGTGAAGGGGGAGGCATGTTTAATGCGATAAGAAGTGCAATAGTATCGAAGGAAATTGATGGAGATCCGAAATGTGAAATAATTTGGGTGAAGGTCATGGTTAAAGCAGGCTCAGACATGGTAATTGGATGTCTCTATAGGCCCCCTGGCTCAGCAGCTGTTGTGGCTGAGCACCTGAAGGATAATTTGGAAAATATTTCGAGTAGATCTGCCCACCATGTTATAGTTCTGGGTGGAGATTTTAATTTGCCGGATATAGACTGGGAGACTCAAACTTTCATAATGGGTGGCAGGGACAAAGAATCCAGTGAAATTTTTTAAGAGCTTTATCTGATAACTACCTTGAGCAGTTAAACAGAGAACTGACTCGTGGCGATAACATATTAGACCTTCTAGTGACAAACAGACCCGAACTATTTGAAACAATTAACGCAGAACAGGGAATCAGCGATCATAAAGCGGTTACTGCAGCGATGATTTCAGCCGTAAATAGAAATATTAAAAAAAGGTACGAAGATTTTTCTGGTTAGCAAAAGTGACAAAAATCAGATATCAGAGTACCTAATGCCTCAACACAAAAGTTTTGTTTTAAGTACAGATAGTGTTGAGGATCAGTGGACAAAGTTCAAAACCATCGTACAATATGCGTTAGATGAGTATGTGCCAAGCAAGATCGTAAGAGATGGAAAAGAGCCAGCTTGGTACAACAACCGAGTTAGAAAACTGCTGCGGAAGCAAAGGGAACTTCACAGCAAACATAAACGTAGCCAACACCTTGCAGACAAACAAAAATTACGTGAAGTGAAATGTAATATGAGGAGGGCCATGCGAGAGGCGTTAAATGAATTCGAAAGTAAAGTTCTATGTACTGACTTGGCAGAAAATCCTAAGAAATTTTGCTCTTATGTCAAAGCGGTAGGTGGATCAAAACAAAATGTCCAGACACTCTGTGACCAAAAAGGTACTGAAACAGAGGATGATGGACTGAAGGCTGAAATACTAAATGTCTTTTTCCAAAGCTGTTTCACAGAGGAAGATTGCACTGTAGTTCCTTCTCTAGATTGTCGCACAGATGACAAAATGGTAGATATTGAAATAGATGACAGAGGGATAGAGAAACAATTAAAATCACTCAAAAGAGGGAAGGCCGCTGACCTGATGGGATACCAGTTCAATTTTACACAGAGTATGCGAAGGAACTTACACCCCTTCTTGCAGCAGTGTACCGTAGGTCTCTACAAGAGCGTAGCATTCCAAAGAATTGGAAAAGGGCGCAGGTCATCCCCGTTTTCAAGAAGGGACGTCGAACAGATGTGCAGAACTATAGACCTATATCTCTAATGTCGATCAGTTGTAGAATTTCAGAACATGTATTATGTTCGAGTATTATGATTTTTCTGTAAACTAGAAATCTACTCTGTAGGAATCAGCATGGGTTTCGAAAAAGACGATCGTGTGAAACCCAGCTCGCACTATTCGTCCACGAGACTCAGAGGGCCATAGACACGGGTTCCCAGGTAGATGCTGTGTTTCTTGACTTCCGCAAGGTGTTCGATACAGTTCCCCGCAATCATTTAATGAACAAAGTAAGAGCATATGGGCTATCAGACCAATTATGTGATTGGATTGAAGAGTTGCTAGATAACAGAACGCAGCCTGTCATTCTCAATGGAGAGAAGTCTTCCAAAGTAAGAGTGATTTCAGGTGTGCTGCAGGGGAGTGTCGTAGGACCGTTGCTATTCACAATACACATAAATGACCTTGTGAATGACATCAGAAGTTCACTGAGGCTTTTTGCAGATGATGCTGTGGTATATCGAGAGGTTGCAACAATGGAAAATTGCACTGAAATGCAGGATGATCTGCAGCGAATTGATGCATGGTGCAGGGAATGGCAATCGAATCTCAATGTAGACAAGTGTAATGTGCTGCGAATACATAGAAAGAAAGATCCCATATCATTTAGCTACAATATAGCAGGTCAGCAATTGGAAGCAGTTAATTCCATAAATTATCTGGGAGTATGCATTAGGAGTGATTTAAAATGGAATGATCATATAAAGTTGATCATCGGTAAATCAGATGCCAGACTGAGATTCATTGGAAGAATCCTAAGGAAATGCAATCCAAAAACAAAGGAATTAGGTTACAGTACACTTGTTCCCCCAATGTTTGAATACTGCTCAGCAGTGTGGGATCTGTACCAGATAGGGTTGATAGAAGAGATAGAGAAGATCCAACAGAGAGCAGCATGCTTCGTTATAGGATCATTTAGTAATCATGAAAGCATTACGGAGATGTTAGATAAACTCCAGTGGAAGACTCTGCGGGAGAGACGCTCAGTAGCTCGGTATGGGCTTTTGTTGAAGTTTCGAGAACATACCTTCACTGAGGAGTCAAGCAGTATATTTCTCCCTCCTACGTATATCTCACGAAGAGACCATGAGGATAAAATGAGAGAGATTAGAGCCCGCACAGAGGCATACCGACAATCCTTCTTTCCACGAACAATACGAGACTGGAATAGAAGGGAGAACCAATAGAGGTACTCAAGGTAGCCTACACCATCAGGTGGCTTGAGGAGTATGGATGTAGATGTAGATGTAGACCAAAAAATGTTTTTCTTGTAATGAAGACACTAAAGTGGGGGTCAGTCATGCTGTTATTGCTTTTAATGATGGCAACATTGGTAGAGTGAAAGTGCTACAACATATGGGAATTAATTCTGGAGCAAACTGCATCAGAGAATTTGAAGGGATGGACAAGGTTTGCACTGGTAAAGCAGAGTATGCAGCACAGTTGGCCACTACGGAGTCCAGAAAGAAGAAAACAAAAAAAACTTAAAAAAGATCAAGAGGATGATATACAGTATGGTGCAGGGTGCTTCTGAGTGACTAAAAATAAAATGTTAAGCATGTATTGAGTTACAGTCTATTGAAACTTTAAAAACTCTTCCTGAAAATTTACATTTTCTCTTGCATTTTTCCCTAAATCTCCGAAACTACGGCAAGTAGCAAATTCAAATTTTCAGGGAGTAATGACATATGTATCCTGAGTCTTCTGAACTAAAAGAAAAACATAATGTTATGTATAAATAAAATTATTTAGAATAACATACAAAAAGGTACACAAAATTTTAACTGTGTAATTAAAAAATTGTATTTCCAAAAGCAGTGGCTGAAATGCAATTATTGTAAGACTCAGAACATATAGTTTAATGTCCTGTAAAAGTTTCTTGTCAATGGCTACAGTTGTTCCTGAAGTACAGGAAAGTTAAGTCACTAAATGTAACATTGTCAGGATAGGGCGTTCAAACTCCCCTTAATGCACATTTTCTCCTTCCTCCACTTGGTGAGCAACACATTTATAGTATTTTCACAACAGCAGTACCTATTTTCTTACAATTTCTTTTTGCAGGCATACCATGTCCCGGGCTTCAAGGGACGTGTGGGATTTATTACCTCAATGAGTGAACACTTCTGTGGCACGTGCAACCGTTTACCGATAACAGCTGATGGCAATTTGAAGGTGTGTCTCTTTGGGAATTCAGAGATATCTCTCAGGTGAGTGATGAAACATAGAATAATCATGTCCAAGTGAAAATTCATGCGAGGAAACCATAAAATTACTAGAAGACTGACAGACTGATCAGTATTTTACCTTCAGGAGGTGAAATTCCAAAACTTCTTATAGACACATTTGTTCCTCTTGTCCTCACATTAGTTGTGGAGTCCGAGTGACCTTCCAGACCTTCAGAAACTTATCCCTCTTTCCTCTCTCATGAAGGAACTGATAGTTCCAAATGCTGAGTATAGAATAATACTTTCAAGCTGTTTGCCATGCACATTAGGTATGTGGTTGGTATATGGAAGAGATAAACTGCAGTTAAATCCAGCAGGTATGAAATGAGTAATCTTTTCTTGAAGTTTTCAGCTTGCACCCTCCTCCCTCCCAGACATACAAACCAGATACCTCTAGCTAAATAATTTGTGAGTATATATAATTTGCCTCTGTCAACATCATGTTACACTAACCTATTTGTTAGATTAAATTAAAGGAAAGTAATCAGAACTGGAAATTATGTAAAGACATTTTTAGCTATGTCCCTATGTTGTATTAAAGTTAACACAGTATTTCTGTCCGTGTGATGGTAACTATGATTCGCCAGCCACCGTTGCTGAGCGGTTCTAGGCGCTTCAGTCCAGAACTGCGCGACTGCTACGGTCGCAGGTTTGAATCCTGCCTTGGCTCAGATGTTAAGTCCCATAGTGCCCAGAGCCATTTGAACTGTGATTCATGATTATCAGAGTCTATATGTTCCAAATAAAAATTGGAACTTCATGTGTATAAATGTACAAATTATTAGACAATGGGACCAACAACTGACACTTTTAAATTGATGACTAGACTAAGAGATTAATAATAGGAAAAAAACTGCAAGATACTTGGCGATAAGTTTGTTTCAGGACAAGGTAAGGGGGGTGAGGGGTGGGAAAATCAGCTCTCTCTTTGTGAGCATACCAGAAATCCTTTATCAACCGAAGGTAAAATAAAATATAAAAATACAGGGTCAAACAATTAATTTAAGTATCTTAAAAACCAAATGACTAATAAAATTGGAAGCTAAGAAAAGTAAGTTCGTAGTAAGTAGGGTGAAACACAGGGGGCTGCAACATATTGCCATTGTTGTTTGACTTGTCTATCAAAGAAAAAAGAAATGGATCAAAAGAAAATAAAAGTGAGAATGGAAATGTATCAGAAGCAAATAGGAATAAGCAAGGAACATATTCTTTAATAAAAAAAAAAAAAAAGTGACATGTGAGGCAGATGTTCCTACAATTTTATGTTCAAAGCACAGCAGTCTGTGAAAGCAAAATATTTATGACATTGAAAAAAGAAAATCAATGAGTGAAAAGTGTGTGTAGGTGAATTGTGGTGAAAGACTGGATATTGGAACTTCTGTTAGGCTGCCCAGTATTAGTTAACTTGGTAGTAAAGGAGCAAGTTTGCAAGGGCAGATAACTGTTTGGCTACGTAAAATAGAGTGGGAGTATGGAAAAGCTAGTCCAAGATAGGATGAAAAAGATAACAGCAACTTAAAAAATGAATTGATAAGTTACCATGAACCCCATTCCAATCTAGTGAATCCAGTGGTTGACAATATCTTGTGACATTCGCCTATAAGGCTCAAACAATAATTGCTAAATAAAATTACAAAATGTTGACAAGACTGTATCTAAGCTGTCACTCTCTTTTGAAACAAGGGTGTTTAAACCAAGAAACACGCAGGAAAGCAGGGACAACTCGCACACTAGAGGAGGATGGGAAGTATCATTGAAGGAGTGAGCATAAACCGTGTGGAATATGTGTGGTACAAGTAATAGTAAAAAAAAAAAAAAAAAAAAAAAAAAAAAAAAAAAAAAAAAAAAAAAAAAAAAAAAAAAAAAAAAAACGAAGAAGAGGAAGAGGAAAAGTCTTGATCTGGAAACAAGGGAATAAAAATTTGCCATGTGAAGAGACAATATGATACTGTGCTGATGAGTGTGTACAAGTGGTGATATACAATATACATAGATAAAGGAACTCTGCATTGGGCCCAGAAGACCACGCAATGCTCTTCGAGAGATGTCCTCTACTATAAATCTATGGAGAGTTAGGGGGTCAGTATACAACTCTCCAGGCTGTTATCAACTTCCAGAAGTTGAAGACACTACTTCTCACTTGAGTATCTCCTCAGCTGGAACTACAAGCAGAGTGTACCCTATTCCAGTCTGTCCACCGAGCAGAATTTCCCGGCTCTACAAGGAATTGAACCTGATCGCTTTCTATGGCACGCCTGTGGCATACTGACTGTGTGGCTGTGGCAAGAGTCATAATATACACTTGTGAACAATTGAGTTATAGCTATTCTGTTTATTGGGGAGAGAGTATGTATATAGCCACTGTGAATGAAACAGTTTAGTGTATCATAACTGTAATGTATTCAGACCTCGTACTTGTTGTGTGAGAGCGCAGTGTCTTAGACACTTGTAGTGTTTGTCTTAGCATGTACTAACCGGTGTGCCTTACTTTCTAGTATTTTTAATTGTATATCATTACTGGTGCCTCTGGCACTTTTGTGTTGCAATAGCAATAGCTTGCAATAGCAAACATTGAGTCAACCATGGTTTTTGGATTAGAAGTAGAGGTCAGCTGGGTTGACATTTGGAATAGAGTGATGGGAAGTGGACAATAAGCAGTTATATCGAAGGGTGCATTATTTGATATGTTAAGGTTAATTACAAAATGTGAATTGGAGAATTTTTCACGTTGAGCAGAAGTAACTTTACAGGACCAGGTGTCAAATTACACATGATCAGTGTGAATCCCTATAGTCATCATGAACACTGGCACACAGAATAATTTATAGGTAGCCTTGCTGTATATAAAAAATCAGATTTGTGCTGAACTGTCATGAACAAACTGTCACTTCTCTGGAATAAATAGACTCTGATTTGTTAATTACATCTGTGTAAATGAAAAATATAGGAAAACATAGATTGCTGCTTACTGCAAAGGAGACATGTTACATTGTAGACAGGCACAATTAAAAAGGCACTTACACAAAGCTTTCGGCCACAGCCTTCATCAGCAAAAGAGATACAGAGAAACACACACATTCATACACACAGGCAAGCACATGTCACACACATATGACTGCCAACTCCAGCAGCTTGCCCCTAGCTGCTGGACTTGGCAGTTTTTTTTCTCTGTGTGTGTGCAGGGAAAGATAGATCACTATTTACCATAAAGAAAACAAAGTTGCACCAGGCACAACACACAAGCAATCATTACGTATCCTGTTTCAGACCTCACGCCCTCCTTTTTTAACTTAGCGCGTGTCTTTCGGCTTCCTCTCATTGTGTCTAGGCTGTCTTGTCTAGACACAACAATTTTTGGCGACAAGTCAACGGAAAGGGTCTTGTTCTTTCAAATTGCTTACATTTACTTGTGTCATGGCTTCGCCAGATGTACTGTCCGAATTTTATCACTTGCAGAATCAGCAGACGCAGGCGTTATTGGATGCCCTTGGACGGCTCGTCCAGGGTCAACGTGAACTGCACAACGATGCGGCAGCCACCGCTCTACTACTACCGCAGCCACAACTCGCAGTTGCACCGACTTTTAGGCCGTTTGACCCAGCTAAGGAAACATGGACGGAGTGGTCACGCCAGTTTGGATTTCATCTCGCCGCCTACAGAATTCAAGGTAACGAGCGGCAGCCTCATTTATTGGCATGTGTAGGGGTGCAAACGTACCGTGTGATAGTGAAATTATTTCCCCAATGCGACGTAGCAACTCTGTCCTACGAAGAACTTTTGTCTGCTTTAGATGCCTATTTCAAGGAAACAGTTAATGTAGTTGCAAAAAGGTATACGTTCTTTCGTACAAAACGTACGGCCGGTCAAACTAATAGGGAGTGGGTTGCAACATTGCAAGGCCTACAAGGGATTGTGCTTTTGAGTGTGAATGTGGACTCCCTTATTCAGATACAATGGTCCGTGATGCAATTGCACAGAACGTTTCTGATGTTCGTATATGGGAACAGATTTTGAAACTAGTTAATCCCTCCCTTCAGCAAGTGATAGACATATTAGATAGACAAGACACACTTCACTTTGCTCAGGAATCATTTGCAACTTCGCCAGCCGTGTGTAACATTAACCAGCCCGCCGGGCGCGCTGCACGGCCCGGTAAACTGCCCTCGCGCACGTCCACGCAGCTGCCACTACGCTCTAAACCAGGTGTGCCGCGACAGCATACAACTGCAGTAAAATCATGCCCGCGGTGTGCTACTAGACATTCGCGTGAAAATTGCCCGTCACGCCAAGCTATTTGCTTTTTCTGTAATAAGAAAGGACATGTTCAAAGTGTTTGCCAGAAAAAGCTCAGATCAGACAATCACAACCATTCCAGGCCTTTTGCTTCGCGCCGGAATCGAACCAAGGACACTCAGGCTCGTGGACCTTCGCCCATGGACATTCATGTAGTGAATTCCACCCCGTTCAGTGCCACTTTCTCAAACAGTGACAGTGTTCGTCCCACACAAAGTGTGCGTCGTCGTCGCCGGAAATCACGTCAATTAGCAAGTGATGCTGTACCTGTATCAGTTCAAATTGCACGAGACAGTTGCTCTTGTCGTCAGCAGGACAATAAACTTTTTGTAGATTTGGATTTTAATGGAATGGTCATACCATTCCAGCTCAATACCGGAGCTGCAGTTTCGTTGCTCAATCACGACACGTACAAACAACTGGGCAAACCTCCGTTGCGTGCCGCAAATGTTAAGTTAAATAGTTATTCAGGTCAGAATATCCCCTGTGTTAGGACAGTGCAGCCTTCTTGCAACATACAAGGGACAAACAAAAATTGTCTCATTTTACGTTCTTCGTTCTTCTACTGCAGTGAACTTGTTTGGTTTCGATTTATTTCAGTTGTTTAACATGTCTATAGTAAATCAGGTCCTATCAGTGAATCAGACTGTGCCTTCAGACAGTGTTTCTCGTCTGTGTGAAGAATTTGCAGACATTTTTGCGCCGGGCTTAGGTTGCGCTAAAAACTATGAAGCACATTTGGAACTGAAAGTCAACGGGCAACCGAAATTTTTCAGAGCGTGCAATGTTCCTCACGCATTGCATGATGAGGTTGCAAGAACATTACACAATTTAGAATCACAAGGTGTAATTGAACGTGTGCAGGCTTCTCTCTGGGCCTCACCATTAGTAATTTTGCCCAAACCTTCCGGAAAACTGAGACTTTGTGTGGACTTCAAGGCCACTGTGAATCCACAACTAGTGTTTGCAACTTTTCCATTACCCCGCCTGGAAGATCTTTTTGACAAACTGTGCCCGGGTAAATATTTTTCAAAGTTGGACGTCACAGATGCGTACTTCCAAATACCAGTGGACGAAGAATCCCAGCGCGTCTTGGTGGTTAACACGCATCTTGGTTTGTACCGATTCAAAAGACTGCCATTCGGGTGTGCATCCGCCCCTGCATTGTTTCAGCAATATTTACAAACTGTTTGTGCATCAGTCCCAACTGCTGCGAACTATCTGGACGATATTGTGATCTCCGGAAAGACAGCAGACGAGCATTTAGCACACCTACGAACATTATTTCAGGTATTGCGACAAAATGGTCTTCGCTTGCGGAAGGACAAATGTGTGTTTTTTGCTCGTGACTTACCATACCTGGGACATGTCATCAATGCCCAAGGCATACATCCGAGTCCAGAGCACCTCCGTGCCATACAAGACTTGCCTTTGCCGCAGAATTTGAAGCAGCTACAGAGTGTGTTGGGTAAAATTAACTATTATCATCGCTTTCTGCGCAATGCCTCTTCCATTTCAGCTACGATTCATAGCTTACGCCGTAAGGGTGTTCCGTTCGTCTGGACGACGGAATGCGAACGCGCCTTTCGCCAGTTGAAATCGGCGTTGCTTTCTAATACTTGCCTTACGCCATTCAATCCCCAGAAACCCCTTTTGTTGATGGTAGATGCATCGGATTTCGGGATCGGTGCTGTGCTTGCGCACAAAGATGGGTCGCATGATCGCCCTATTGCCTTTGCATCCAAATTGCTCTCGTCTGCGCAAAGAAATTATTCACAGATAGAGAAAGAAGCTTTGGCTCTCGTGTTTGGTGTTACTAAGTTCCATGATTTCTTGTATGGTCGTCACTTTACCATCATCACAGACCACAAACCTTTGATGTCGCTTTTTCATCCGAACAAGCCTGTACCTCCGCGTACAGCGCAGAAATTCATTCGCTGGTCTATTTTCCTCTCGCAGTACCGCTACGATATCTTGTATCGGTCCACTGCTAAGCACGGAAACTCCGATGCGTTGTCCCGTTTGCCTGTTGCTGAGGATAGAGCATTCGATTCTTCTGAACTTGCTTGCATGTTCATTGATTCGGAAACCGATGACGTGGTCGACTCGTTTCCGATTGATTTTCGTCGTGTAGCTACAGCCACAGCTGCTGACCCGGTCCTTGCTACCGTTTTGCATTTTGTTGCTACGCAATGGCCTTTGTCAAAGTCTCGGATCGAGGATCCGTTGGTTTGCTGATTTTTTGCTCACAAGGAGAGACTTTTTGTTCGACGCGGTGTTTTGTTGTTGCGTTCTGATAATGATCAGTCCAGAATCGTGGTCCCACGTTCGTTACAGTCCTCTGTTTTACGGCTTCTTCACCGAGGACATTGGGGTATAGTGCAAACGAAACAACTTCCTCGTCAGCACTGTACTTGGTTCGGAATCGATGCTGCAGATTACAAATATGTGTTCTTCTTGCGTGGCGTGTGCCAAAGAACAATCCGCACTGCCGCGGAAAGTCTTTGCATGGCCAAGAGCCACTTCCCCTTGGCAACGCTTGCACATCGATTTTGCTGGTCCATTCTGGTATGCTCGGTGGTTTGTTCTGGTAGATGCCTTCAGTAATTTTCCTTTTGTTGTCCGGATGTCTTCCACGACATCAACTGCCACCATCCAAGGGTTGTCTGCATCTTTTGCATTGAAGGTCTTCCGCAGACTATTGTTTCCGACAATGGCTCACAATTCATGTCCGCAGAATTTCAGTCATTCTGCCAGGCCAATGGTATTCAACATCTGACATCCGCGCCGTTTTCGCCTCAGTCAAACGGTGCCGCTGAACGATTGGTCCGGACTTTCAAGTCACAGATGTTGAAGTTGAAAGAGTCGCATTCTCGGGAGGACGCGTTGTTGCTCATTTTGTCTTTGTATCGCTCTCAGCCACGAGATGGTCGCTCGCCAGCTGAGTTGCTCCACAGTCGTCCTCATCGAACCTTGATGTCTTTGCTGCACCCGCCGCATCAGGTTCCTGTGCAGCGGCAGACTTCTGCTTTTGCTCCAGGCGACGTTGTATTTTATCGCAACTATCGAGGTTCACGGCGTTGGCTCGCAGTGCACATTCTTTGCTGCCTCGGCCGCGTGATGTATTTGGTTTTGGGGGCCTCTGGTGAGGTGCGTCGGCATCTCAATCAGCTGCACCTCTGTCGTCGCACGGGTTCTGCCGCTCCCCGTCTGCTTTCAGCGACGGTGCCATCCGGTCAGCGCCCTGGGGACCCATCTACTGGCTCGCCTCATCCCCAGGTGTTACCAACGATGCCTTCCATTTTGCCCCATGGTGACGCGCCGCTGCCGCCTCCGCCGCCTGTCCAGCTGGTGCCGCCCGCAGTGGACGCTTCGCTGCAGCCACCAAGCGCCTCCCTGGGTCACACGCCGCCGATCGCTTCCCGTGACCAGCTGTCCTCCGCCATGGAACTCTTGCCCGCTACGGACCACATGGAGTCTTCGCGCGTCGGGTACCCCGACGCAATGGAGGTCGACCCTTCGGCCCCTCCTGTCTCTTTACGGGCACATACACCGCATGTTGACGTGCACCCTGGACTAGGTTTTCAGGTGTTTCCTAGCTCCCCTTGGACCGAATGGCCGCGTGCGGGTGGCACAGCCTCGCCTGTTGTTAGGCTCCCCACCTCATCGCATACGTCAACATGGGGTTCTCCCCACGGCGGGCGGAAGCCTTATAACACGACCATTCGCCGATTTGCAGGGGAGGAATGTGGTGTCACCACCAGACACCACACTTGCTAGGTGGTAGCTTTAAATTGGCCAGGGTCCATTAGTACATGTCGGACCCGCGTGTCGCCACTGTGTGATTGCAGACCGAGCGCCACCACAAGGCAGGTCTCGAGATACGGACTAGCACTCACCCCAGTTGTACGGACGACTTTGCCAGCGACTACATGGACGAAGCATTGCTCATTAGCCGAGCTGATAGTTAGAATAGCCTTCAGCTAAGTCAATGGCTACGACCTAGCAAGGCGCCATTAGTAACATTGCATGTATATAAAGAGTCTCACTTGTATCACCACAATCTCCAGATGTACCAAAAGGATGGATTAAAGTTAAGTATTCCAGAAGCTACGTACTTTTCTTTATAGCATTCATTACGTATCCTGTTTCAGACCTCACGCCCTCCTTTTTTAACTTAGAGCATGCCTTTCGGCTTCCTCTCATTGTGTCTAGGCTGTCTTGTCTAGACACAACATGAAGCATGCAGGAAGGTCGTCTGTCTGATGATTTGCGGTACATATTGCCAAGGTGGCAGGGAGCAAAATAAGGAGTGATCAAAAAACTTCCATTTTAAGGCTGCATAGTTCAGATCAGATCAGTATGCCACACACACACACACACACACACACACACACACACACACACATATCCATCCACACATATACCCTGCTTGTGTCTGTATATGTGCGGATGGATATATGTGTGTGTGTGTGTGCGAGTGTATACCTGTCCTTTTTCCCCCCTAAGGTAAGTCTTTCCACTCCCAGGATTGGAATGACTCCTTACCCTCTCCCTTAAAACCCACATCCTTTCGTCTTTCCCTCTCCTTCCCTCTTTGCTGATGAAGCAACTGTGGGTTGCGAAAGCTTGAATTTTGTGTGTGTGTTTGTTTGTGTGTCTATCAACATACCAATGCTTTCGTTTGGTAAGTTACATCATCTTTGTTTTTAGATATATTTTTCCCATTTGGAATGTTTCCCTGTATTATATTATATATCAGTGCTTTCCTCTCCCACAACTATCCTGCAGACCTTGTCCACAAACAGATCTCCCAAGCAATACATTCCTCCCCACCCAACAACAATGGTACTACCCCCAGACCACACAGAAGCATCCCCCTTGTCACCCAATATTATCCTGGCCTCGAATACATCAACTAATTACTCCGCCAGGGATATGACTTTCTCAAGTCAAGCCCTGAAATGAGATCATCCCTTGACAATATTCTCCCCACACCACCCAGAGTTGCCTTTTGCCAACCCCCTAACCTCCGTATCATCCTTGTCAAACCCTACAATATTCCCAGACCACCTTCTCTACCCAGTGGTTCCTACCCCTGTAACCGACCCCGATGCAAAACCTGAATCCACTTTCCCTTCTTCCCCTTTTTTCCCCTCTCTCCTCCCTGATGAAGGAACGAAGTTCCGAAAGCTAGGATACGTCAATTTTCTGTTCTGTTTTGTGTATGTATCGGCTGTACTGAGCTGAGGTAAGTACTGGCCAGGCCCTCTATCTCTTTGTTAGTATTTGTTTCATATATATAAACACACACACACACACACACACACACACACACACACACACACACACACACACACACACACACACACACACACACACAGACAGGGTGATGCGTATTAACATTTAAAAACCTCCAAAGCACTGTAGATGACCCTGAGACAAGTAATTTAATACAAGACACATGGGATCACAAATGTTGGATACGATACAAATGTTGGGAAATGTGTCAAAAGTGAATGATAAATGTCACCAGATGATGTACCTTGTCATGCTTGCAGTGGTAGAGCCTCTCGGTCTGTCACACTTGATCATCCCAACCCAAGTCAAGTATTCATATCATTGTGGCTACGGACACACATGTGCGACTTTAGTGATGGCGTTCAGGATTTGAGTCTTGCATCTGGCAGGCAGTATTTTTTCATTGTGTTTAACAATTATGTATTTATATTGAAGTTTATTATTTTATTTACCGATCTTGCAGTTTCCTTGATTTCTTGCAAAGTACAGTACAAATCAAAACCTACCGTATTGCATAAAAAGTAGATGAGTATAAACTTCAGAATAGCATCATTGCCATTAAATGACCTATGTTTTCTTTACTAACTAATGTCTGTAAACAAAAAGAGGACAGAAGCAAAAAACACAAAATCAGAACTGCTTTTGCTTGATTACAGCAGGGACAGTAATTTTGTAACATCTACATTTACAACAGATCATATTTACAAAATGTTTTCGAAATTTGCTCTGTTTGCTCAAATGAAAGTATTGCACTGCTCAATCATTCCTTTACACTCAACCCCGACTGCTGCACATGCTGTGGGGTATGTCATCTGGTTATGTCATATGTTCAGTGTTCCTCGCCAATTTTTGGGGTATTTTGAAATGTACAAAAAGGCAAATGCAGAAAATTATCACATTTGGCTGCACATTACCTGCGTCACAGAAAAATAATGTATACGAATCTTCTCAGATTTTCCACTGAATAACTTTGTGCAAGCCTCACAATATTTCAGCAACACAACTGTTCGTCATCTTCAGGTAGTGGTGGGTCCTGTCATCACTGCTGCAAGATGTGACTGGTGATATTTGCACAGCAGAACTGAAATTTGTCAGGCTAGAAGCAGGAGTACGAAGGCACTCCCAGTTGGATGGAAATGCCATTCATAGTAGCCTTCTGCTTATGTGTTGTGGGCAATGACTGCACTTCTGGACACTCGTGTGGTTAAACGCTGAATTAACTCTCTGCAAGGTGCTGCATCAGGTCATACATCGGAGGATCTGGTTTCTACTGTTTTAATTTCATGGCAGTCAGTGCTGGATTCTGGGCAGTGCTTAGTCAAAATTCCATATTCCTGTTGGTAAGATTGCCCACCATATGGATACATGCCTCATTCTTAAAAACACAATCCTAGAGTGATGATCCTGAGAATAAAATTTCAGTCCTCTTGGGAAACATGTGGTGCCCTGTATTCAGGCAGTGCTCTGCTACCACTAATTTACTGGGTGGCATTTTTGTCAGCACTGTTGAACACAGTGTTCTTGCACAATGTGAGGTGTCTGCCCTATATAAGATTTCCCATAATGGCATCAGATCTTATATATGATCTGTGTTTTCTAAGGTCAAGATTGTCTTTAACTGAACACAAACAATTCCTTAGTTTTGCTGGTAGACAAAAAACACACTTGATTCTGTTTCTCTTAGTGATTCTTTCTATTTTTGAAAACATGCCACTGAAATATGGTAGGAAAGCCATTTGCAGTGCTTGTCTAAGTAACTTCATTTACATCCCTACACTGAACTTGCTTTGCTCAGAACACATTGCAAATCTGTTTACAAGAATAAACATTCTGCTGGAACACTGTTCTTAGGTGTTACAGTTCACCAGGCAGACTGTCGGTATCTGAGATCACGTGTGCTCTATGTGCCAGGGAGTGTAAGACACCACCACATTGTGCAGGGTGACGGCAACTTTTGGACCGCAAATATAACTCTGCGTGTATCAGTTTGCAGTAGAGACTAAGCCCCAGTGTTCTGTCAGCTTTTCTTCTAACCGTGACATCCAGGAATGGTAAGCTGCTATCTTTTTGTACTTCCACAGTGAACTGAATATTTAGATGGACCGAGTGCAAATGCTGCAGGAACGTAGGTAGTGTCTGTATTATGTGGGCCACACCACAAATGTCTCTTCAGCATTCTGCCAGAAGGAGGAATGTTGGATATTTACTAAGGGAAATAGAGGATCTCCCATGGGAACACTGTCCACTTGATTAAAGTAGTTGGTGTTACATAAGAAATAGGATGAGGTATGCACATTTTTAAACAGCACCACAATTTCTTTCTCAAACTTGCTGCTAATAACCTCTAATGAGGGCTGCAGGGCACTTTTGTAAGTAATGATATAACATTTAAGCTAACTAAAAGATCTGAAAGTTCTAGTTTAAGCATTTTCAGGTATTCTATGAAATCCTCTGAATTCTAAATATGATGGTCATAGTCATCCACATGATAAATTTCAAAGCTGTCATGTGGAAATTGCCAGTTCCATCTTGCAGCAGTGATGGTGGAAATCACCATCACCTGAAGATGCCAAAACGTTGTGTCACTGAAATATTGAGGGAGGGACTTGCATAATGTTATCTGGTGGGGAACCCAAAGTGGTTTTGCAACAGATCTATCAGGCAAGCCTGAAAAGTCACATATACTCCAAGCAGTAAGTACCTATTGTAAAATGGTCACATTAGTGAGCTTCGCAATTAATTAACAGTTTATCAATAAATTTGGCTTCATTTTGCAAGAAATTGTGCTGTGTTCCACTACTCCCTCTTCAACAAAACTAATGTCAGTTTCTGCTCCACCTCTTCAGCCCGAGATCCTATGTATACTCTTGAGCATTTGTGTAAGATACCTGTTTATTTATAAAAATAAAAGTAACTTCTATCATGACTTTCCCATTTTTGTCCAGTGGGTTTGTTATCCTGCTGTTGCCTACTGCAGACTACAAGATTACTGTTGAAGATTTCTGCAAAGTTTTTCTTCCTTTTTAGTGTACCAACATTTCACTGTGTGGTGTTGGCCTGGTACTGTTTAACGGGTGTTTTAACTGTTGTTTCAGAGATGCAATACGAAGCAAATGCAGTGAGGATGACTTGCTTGCCATGATTGGGGCAGCAGTGAGAAGAAAGAAGAAACAACATGCAGGTAAGATACATTACAGCAAATGTAACTCTATAGATAGAAAGAAAATTTCTGCTTAACAAGTCATAGCAAACATAAGAGCAAAACAGAACGAAAAACAACAGTGATAGAACCTGAGTTTTTTGTGTAAAATTGGATTTAATTTTTTATTTAGTATTCATTCTGATTAATGCCCATTGGTCAACAGTACATTTCAGCCCTAGAATTTGGTTCTGCAAGGTCCACCAGATAACCATATATGGCTGTTGTAACTCCTTTATTGGACTTCAGAAGTTTTCCAGCAACAAATCTTTTTTTTTTCTTTCTTTCTTTTTTTTTTTCTTTTTTTAAAAATAGCTAAAATGCAGAAAACATCATAAAGGAAACACTCACAGAAAAGCGTCAGTGTCCTTGAAACAATGGAAACTCCAGTAGGAATATCAACAATGTTGGAAAAGACAGATTACTACTTACTGATGAAGGCTGTGGCTGAAAGCTTTGTGTAAGTTTCTTTTAATTCTGCCCATCTGCAGCCTAAGGTATCTTCTTTATGGTAAGTAACAGTCTGTCTTTTCCTTCATTATTCATTAGTGTTCTTTGTTTTTATTGCTGTTTAGCAAGCATCGTGTGGTACATAAGGGATGTGAATAGCGTCAGATGTTGAATCATCACTCTGGAGGATATGAAGGTGCTGCATATTGGTGTGAGACAGCATTATCTGATGAGAGTTTGAAAGAAACCTCATTGTGGATGTCCATTTGGTCGCCTGGTTAAACCTTGCAACATCTGTATTTTTGGAGTATTTGGATCTGACAGTGGCCTGATGTTGGAAAGTAAGGGCATACTCATCATCAATCTTCCAGTTGACTACATCAGACCGCTACAAGGGAGCATCACTGTGTAGTGTACTGAGTACATTGTAATCTGTTCATGTCTGTGACTGCCATCTGAGAACAAGTACAGTAAACTCTCGTGCAGCTACACTTTTGGCTAGCTAGATTGACGCTTGACAAGTTTCAATTTGCATGCACCTGGAGCCAAGCATTTGCTAGTGTTTTTTGGCAATCTACTGCTAATCAGTGCACTGGTGCGTGTCAAAAGTCCAAGTATCATCAATTCGTGCGTGTGTTGGTTGAAGCTCTAGTGTGTTTCTTATTCGTATGCCACTGCCATCTATTGGAACTCCTTGGAAGTACAGTACATACAGTATTGTTCTATGCAGCGCAACGTAGCCCTGTCGAAACCGACAATTAGAGTGCGCCGCCTAACACTTTCCACTTGTTGTCGGTACACCAAAGCTGAGTGTTTAACAGTGAACGTACAACACCCTGTTGTGTTGCCACGTGGGCTTGGGTAGAACAGAGGAAATGGCATAGATGTATCGAATGCTTTCATTTGATGGCTGCCACAGCCTGGTTTCAAAAATCAAAAGTTTGTCTAGTGCATCTCGAGTGTTGTCAAGTTTTGCATCTGTGTGTTTCTGATTTGAGGTTTTGTGCTCCCACTATGTGCCTTAAAGTGTCCAGAGATAAAAGGGGCCAAAAACCATAAAGGACTCAGTCGAGTGTCTGTAAAAAGAACACTGAACGTGACTACGGGCACAAAACATAAAACGAATGTGATCTTGTTGGAAAAAGAGCTTCACACTTTGCAGAGAATTGATGCTGGTGAGCCACCCACAAAAGTTGCTGCAGAGTAGGAGTACAATTACTGATCGGAAGACAAATCGATCAGGAATTGAAAAATTTTGTTCCATCCAAGCATTGGGCAGCGCAGTGAAATCTTGAAAAACAATGAGAAAAGGTGCACATCCTCAGTTAGAAGAGGCATTATTTTTGTGGCACGAATAAATAAGAGCCAAAGATGTGTCAGTTTCACGTCCTCTACTTTGTCAAAATGAGCTGATGAGCTGATTGAAGGAAAGAAGCAAGAATTCCTCGGAAGTAATGGCCGGCAGGATTGTTTCAAGAAGCGGCATGGCATTCATGAAATTGCCATCAGTGCCAAATCATTATCTGGGGATGAAGCTGCTACGCTGATTTTAAGAAGAAACTGCACACAATCATTGACAAAGGAGGTTATACTGGCAATCAACTTTACAAATGTGATGAGACTGAGTTGAATTACAAAATGCTGCCAACGAAAACCCTTGCCTCTAAAGAAGAAGAAATGGCTTCCGGGTACAAAAAAATCAAAGAAAGATTTACTGTCCTCACTTGCAGTAATGCCACTGGCAATCATAAACTGTGTCTTACTTTAATTGGCAAATCCAAAACACCAAGAGCATTTAGACACCAACCAACCAGCTTTGCCACTGAGGTACACGAATCAGTCTTAAGGCATGTATGAACAGTGCCATCTTCAGAGAGTGGTTCCAGGCAGAGTTTGTTCCAGCTGTAGTAAATTACATGGAAGGAAAAGGACTTCCTTGAAAAGTGCTACTTCTTGTGGATAATGCTCCTTATCACCCAGGTGATCTGCAAGATGGGGATATCAAAGTTGTATTTCTCCCACAAAATGTCACATCTCTATGTCAACCGATGGACCAAGGTATTCTTGAGGCGATAGAAAAACATTACAGACGCAAGATGCTGGAATACTTAATAGGTGTGATTGATGCTGCAGATGATTTTGTGGAAGCTCTTAAAAAAATCGATGTTTTAAGTGTCATTCATTGATTGCTGAAGCTTGGAATCTAATTCCTCCAGTTCCTCTTGTTAGGTCTTGGAAAAAACTCTTAGATCGTAAGGCAACCTAAGTGGTGGGAAGGAGGAGGCAACACCGAAACTCAAGCTGACATAATTTTGGTGAATTTACTGGAGAAGCTGGTTGTAAAGACACACACTTCGAAGACATTGAAGAGTGGATGGAAAATGGCATTTTTTCATGTGACTGAGGATGAAATCGTCCAAATTGTGACCGATCATAAAGCGTTAGAAGACTATGTTTCTGATGATGAATCAGAGAAAAATATTCCTCACACATTCTGTTACGAAGTGATCCAAACTGCCCTGGAGTACATCAGCCAACAGGAGGAGACTATTTATCCTGAAATAGTTTGATTTCAATGTTGGAGATGTATTGTTGCAGCAATAGTTTCTCAAGCAAAAAAACAAAAAAAAAAGACATTCGTGACTTCGTTACCAAAAAATAAACTCTAATGAAGCATCCTAGAACTTCTATGTCCATAACTTAAAAGGTTTCTTTTTTTTAATTTTCTTGAAAGTTCCTCTAGACAGACTTTTCGTTCCTTTGAGTAATCTCTAGATTTGTTTCACAATTTTGTTCAGTAGTTTATTTTTTATTCAAAAGAGCAGGTAATAAAATTAAAACTCCTGTTTTTTCCTGCTGCCAAATAAGGGAGATTTTTTTCTGTAAGAATGCAAAATAAACGAGCTTTGTTATACAGCATTTAAAAACTTTGAGTTTTCAATCATAGTTTGGTGCCTTTTTAACATGTCAACACAATTTTTTCAGTAAAAAAGTACAGGGTTATTTGCAACCGTATCAGAAACGTTTTACATACCCTACGCACGTTTTACGATCGTATTTCGCAATATTGACACAATTTGTAGTGTTCACATGTGAAAACAGGGGGACTTTGATTTATCTGAAATTTTCGTTATCGGAACCGGCCACCGTCCTGATCATTTCAGATAAACAGGAGTTCACTGTAATAGACTCCTTGCAACATGCTGTGTCATACAGCTAGGAGCAGCCAGACTATGGCATTGCCATCCTGCACATAGGCTGCCATTAACACTCAAGCAAATGACTGCATGCGAAGTGGTGCCATGATCGAGAAGTATGGACTGCTAATGAATGGTGTCACATTATGTTCACTAATGAGTCCCAGTCCTGCACTGCTCCAAATGACTATCGTGGAGAAGTTTGACAGTGACCCGGGGAGATTGGGAGAGGTCCCATTCTTCCACATTTTTGGGGGGGGGGGGTCACAAAGGAGTCCCATGGTGTGGGGAGCCATTGGGTATGACTTCAAGTCACGGCTTGTAATGGCCGAGGGAACTCTGATGGTACAGCAGTGTGTAATAGTATTGTGGTGCTATTTTTCAACAGGCCAGTGCTTGTCCACATGTAGTATGTGTCTCTTTAAATTGTCTGTGTGATGTTGATATACTCCTGTGGCCAGCAAAATCCCCATATCTGTCCCCGATAGAACATTATGGGACCAACATGGACGTCAACTCCGTCCCACTGCCTGTATCCATGATTGCAATGTCCAGTTACAACAGTTGTGGATCACCTTTCTCAGGAGGGTATGCAGCAGCTTTACGACATCCTCCCGCACTGTCCAGGCCAGACAGGGTGCATTGCTGTATTGATAAGTGGGCTCAAACTGATAAGTTCTGTGTAAATTTGACTCTGTTTTGTTATCACTGAAATAACATCACATATCCTCTAAATTCGCTATGTTTCAATTTGTTTTCTCCCCACCTTCTGAGTGTCTCACTTTTTTTCAAGCAGTGTAATTTAAGACAGACATAAGAATATGAAAATGGGATGGCATATCACATTGCTATTCAACTATGCCCCTAAGAAAATGGTAAGGTAATGGAGAAGAGCAGGTGCACTATTACACTGACTAGAACGTAAACTTAAAGATAGAATTATATTGTGTAACCTATACCGATGACATAATACTAATTGACAAAAACATTACTGATGTGCTAAAGCAATTTGAAATATTAAGGGAGCAAGCTAGGAAAATTGGACTACTAATTTCACCTGGAGAAAAAATTCTTGGCTGATACCAAAATGGCACTAGTTGAACTTATATAGGCAACAACATAGTATTTGGTGTTAAAGAGTTTAAATAATTAGGTGAAAAAGACCACTGAACATCATAATGAAAAGAAGGCCATAGAATACAGACTTCAGAAAATACAAACTGTCTCTCAGTTAACTAAAAGTATTTTTCCTGGAACTTTAAAATCTAACATTGTACAACAGTGATCAAATTAGAATTTCTTTATGCATGAGAGAGACTCTTTGTCCAACACAAGACATGAAAACAGCAAACTGAATTAGAAGAATGTAAAATTGTAGTAAAAATCTTAGGCCCAAGAATAAAAGATGGAACACATCACACAGAACCCAGCGTGAAATCTCCATCAAATTCCTAAAAACTCTTGTTACAATGTGTCTCCAAAGAATCCAACTTGTGGGACATACAGAAAGAATGTGTCCAAACAGGAAGCTCATTGGATTCCCACATACTTGAAAAATAAGATCCAACTGATGAAAACAAACAGGAAGAGACCTTAAGAAATTGGAATCACTACATTTACAGTATTCTGATGTAGTGATGAGTCACACAGAGTGCAGTTTCACAGTAGCTTGATCCATGCTTGTACTTGTGTATGTAGTATATGCAAGTGTGTACAGCGTCTATTCTGGTGTACTCACAATATGCTAATTTAGTGGCCGAGCAGTAAACCGGATCCCTACTCAGTTCCAGTGTGCTGTGCTAATTATTCTTCTTCACTTGACATTTATGCTTGGAGCTGCAAGAGAGGTCATTTTGCAGATAGTGCCACAAAAACAACAAATTCTCAGATATCAGTTTAACTTACACGCTTCAACATCATAGACAACATTTCACATTAATATGTTGCAGAACACTAGATTAGTGTTAAAATTGCCAGAGTAAACATTGTTCTCCATGTGACAGATTGTCACCCGACGTCCAAAATCGATAAATTTTATATCTCTGCACAGAGAAGCAGCTGGTTGGTCATTGTCATGTGTGGTGCTAATCAATGGGTCGAGCTCGTTGCTGGCACAGCGCCACCACAGAGTAAGTGGCCCCTCATCCCAGCAGGTGGCGATGTTTTAACACCCGTATAGCTCCCCAGACTTACCACGTCTGTGGATAACTCCGTCTCTGCACAGAACTTCCCACATTTCCCACACAGTGGGCCATAGTGTCTTTTACACACAATAAATCTTCAAACTTATTTCATTGGCTAAGTTAAATTTCGAGTGTGACATGCTATTTAGTAAAAAATAGCAAACGGTAGACATGGATGTTATTGTGACTCTTTCCTAAGGCAACATTTGTGTATTACACTTGTAGAAGTGCACTGCAAAATAAAACAGTAGACCGTAAGTTCAAACAATGGAAACTCCAGGTTGGAATATCAGCAGTGTAGGAAAAGATAGAGTGCTAATTACCATAAAGATGGCACGTTAAAATGCAGACAGGCACAGTTAAGACACTTACACATAAGCTTTTGGCCACAACCTTCATCAGAAAAAGAAATAGAAATACACACCATTCATTCACACAAGCAAGCACACCTCACACACACATGACCGCCAACTCCGACAGCTCAGAGCAGAATGCTAGTCTGTAAGTTTGCTACACAATAAAATAATTATTCTGAGCTACAAGAAAAATGGATTCAAAGAACTAAACTGCTTGAAGAAAAAAAAGGGAAGCTCCCTGAAGCAACGTAGTTTCACGAGTGTGCATACCAGTGGTAAATTATGAGAGTCGTAACTCTCTGAAATGGATACAAAGGCCACCAGATTGCATTAGCTTTGTTTGTGTCTTGGATTGTTACCATGAATGGTAGGAGCTATAAGAGATGTGAAGAGTGTAAGATGTTGAGTGATCCCTGTGAAGGACACAGATGCCCTGTACTTCTGTGAGTCAGCATTATCAGCATGTAACAAAATTTGAAGGGGCCTAATTGTGTGTCTCCATTTGCCAGGCTGATTGAATTATGCAATATGCAGATTTGTGAGACATTCAGATGTGGTAGTGGCCCCATGTTGGACTGCTTGGGAACGTAAGGGCAGCGTGCTTGTCAGCAAGCTTCCAGTTGACCGTGTCTGACGAGCCCATGGGAGAATCGCTGTAATGTACACTGAGCACATTGTAACCCTTTCACACCTGCACCTGTCATGTGATCAGCAGTGAGTCACATTCTGCAAGACCCGCGATTGCAGTTGTCAGTCAGTATGACAACGACATAGGGAGAGGGCGTGTGGGGCAGCATCGGATATGACTTCAGGTCACTCTGACAGCACAGCAGTATGTCATGAACATCCTACATCCTCATTTGCTACCTCCATGTCCAACGGAGTTACAAGAGACAGAGCAGTGAAAACATATCCAGTTGTTGACTCACAAAATGGTTTTGAGCTGTGACGCATATAGTCTTAAGTGAATCATTCATACAAAAAGAAAAGAAGAAGAAGCTAAAGTCAGAATGTGAAAAAATTGGAGAATGGAATAGATATTTGAAGACTTCACACTTGAAACTCCCAGTTTTCCTATTGTGAAAGTGCCTTTGTGACCATATGCATTTCACTGACGATAAACTTTTTTTTTCCCCCTGGGTCTTGGCTCCATATTTTTTCATCCAGTTGAGTCAGAATACTTGCATAGTATTTGTGAGGTATTGTTTCAGTCTTGCAAGCTAATCTAAAATACAAATCCCTTTTGCATCCTAGAAAACAATGACCACTCTTTCTCTCTGATGAAGTCACCTTGGCTATTTTTGTGCAACTGCTGTTTCATTTCGGTCATCTCTCATCCACGGGAACAGATTGGTGCATAGAATCAGTTGTGTGTCAGATTGTCCCAAATTGTTTTTCACATTAGGTTGTAGTGAGGCTTCAACAGATATGCCACTCACTTTCTGGTACAGCCACGGCATCAACTGTTTTGCACATCTTTTTAATTACTGATCTTGCAATATCACACTGTGTTCTTTCTCAGCATTTTCATATTTGATTGTAATTCTAGGAAATTGTTCATGAGTCATCTTACAGACATATGCCACATATGAATTCAGCCACCCATTCCTTAACTGTTGACTATGAAGGAACTCCCCTCATGAACCATGGACCTTGTAGTGTCGGTAGCTGGACCGACACCGTGATGTGGATTGCTGAAAAGGAATGCTAAACTAACGCTGTGGCCGATAGTGCACGAACGGCAATAAGCAGACGGGCGTGAAGTCTGGAACATGAGAACTTATGAATGAATAAGAAGAAAAGTATGTAGATGCTTTTTACTTAACTTTTAATAATTCCTTGGAATACATCTCTCTTGAATACTCGTAAGCTATAGGCACTGATACAAATGGCTCCTTGCTAGTTCGTAGCCATTAACTTCTGATGGCTATTCTGTCTCTCGGCTAATGAGAGAGAAAGGCTTCGTACAACTGGGCGGTAGCTTGGTTCTCGTACAACTGGGCGGTAGCTAGGTTCTCGTACAACTGGGGCGAGTCCACTCTCGTATCACGAGACCTGCCTTGGTGGTGGCGCTAGGTATGCGATCACAGTGGCGACACGCGGGTCCGACATGTACTACATGGACCGCGGCCGATTTAAACTACCACCTAGCAAGTGTGGTGTCTGGCGGTGACACCACAGACCTTACCGTTGGTGGGGAGGCTTGCGTGCCTCAGCGATACAGATGGCCGTACCGTAGGTGCAACCACAATGGAGGGGTATCCGTTGAGAGGCCAGACAAACATGTGGTTCCTGAAGAGGGGCAGCAGCCTTTTCAGTAGTTGCAGGGGCAACAGTCTGGATGATTGACTGATCTGGCTTTGTAACATTAACCAAAATGGCCTTGCTGCGCTGGTACTGCGAACGGCTGAAAGCAAGGGGAAACTACAGCCATAATTTTTCCCGAGGACATGCAGCTCTACAACTAGACTAGAAGAAGAGATCGGTTGGTAGGACATGTTTTGAGGCATCAAGGCATCACAAATTTAGCATTGGAAGGCAGCATGGAGGGTGAAAATCGTAGAGGGAGACCAAGAGATGAATACACTAAGCAGATTTAGAAGGATGTAGGTTGCAGGAGGTACTGGGAGATGAAGAAGCTTGCACAGGATAGAGTAGCATGGAGAGCTGCATCAAACCAGTCTCAGGACTGAAGACCACAACAACAACAACATGAATGAACTGACTCCTAATAAGTAAGATGATGCCTGTAGAAAAGTACAGCAAAACAGTAATCTCAAAAAAGGACAGGGTAGACAGCACATTCTGTAGGACATATTAAAAATGATTGGTAAAAGAGACTTGGCGTGTTAAATGCAGCTTTTGATTACATGATAATTGAATTGGATAGATAAACAATCTACTCGCTAAGTGGCGGCAGAACACACACATAAAAGAAGATTATAATTAGGCAAGCTTTCAGAGCCAGTAGCTCATTCTTCAGGCAGAAGGGTTGAAGTGGAAGGAAGAGGGGTGAAGGATAGGTCTAGGAAAAAGGTTAGATTTTGAGAAAGTTACCCAGAACTGCAGATCAGGGGAGACTTTCCAGATGGGATGTGATTCCACATCTACATACATACTCCACTAGCCACCATATGGTGCATGGCTGAAGGTACCCTGTCTCACTACAATAGTCTGAATAAAATTGCTTGATAGTTGACATCAATCACTTGCTGCAACAATGTTGCCATATTGGCTACCAGCTACCGTTTGGTTACAGGTGACAACAAACAAGCGGCTCACTTCACAAATTATGTTAAATGTTTAACACAGAGCAATTTTTCTAGTGGCTGGTGCAAGGTATGTCAGAAATGTTGGATACTCTGTTGACTATTGATTTAAAGTGACCAGTGACTGAACTGGGGCAGACAACGCGTTTTGTATCCCTGACTGTAAACTTGTGTCCTAACCCAGCTGAGAAAATTGTGGTCAACAGTCTGCAGCAGTACTAATATCATTATCGCTTTGTTCATGGCGATTAAAGCTAACCCTTAAGGGTAAACTCAAGACAACAAAAACTCAATTTCAGGGCTGAAAGCAAATTGAAATTTCTCCGTGTCATTTGTTACCTGTAACTATCCTTAAACTAGCTGCACATGCTGCCATGTTTGAAACCAGTGAACAGTCCGTGTGGACCCTTAGTCATGGATTGTAGATGACTGAGACAGATTCCAAATGAAGAAATAATGACAAGATGAAAAATAAGACCAAATAGAACAGTCAAAACAATGATGAAAAATGATGCAGCGAAGTATTAAAAATAAAAAAATACATTTAAACCAATTAATTGAATGAAAATAATAATCACACTCATTTGGTTAGATTTAGAATTAAAAATTTTGCTACATTGATGAGATTCAAACCTACGACATGCTACACATTAGATTAATCTGCCAACCATTGTGCTATGCCACAGCACTGCATGAAGTATTTATATATGTGAATGTAGTGACCCAGTTCCAACTATGAATTGCAACCTTAAAAATTTCAGTTTCACGCAGTATAGTGAAAAGCTTATCTAATGTAAGATGATCTCTGTGAATATGATAACTATAAGTATGATACTGAATTACACCTTGTGCTGATTTATTCAGTAGTGTTTGGTTAGTGCTATGAATGAAATATGTGTCTTTCATTAGCATTGTTAATGTGTGTTGTTTTTGGTGTAGTTATCATGTGTCATGAAATACATAATAAAAGTGTCGGGCTCATAATTCGGGATACAAATACATCAAGAAAGAATGCTGTACCAGGAATTGGAAGTGACTGGACAATTTTGGTGGAGTTTGGCAACAGCAGACAGTTCAAGTGTGACGCTGACAACTCTTATTGGCGTTTGAAGTGCCAACTATCAAGTAATTTTAATTCGACTGTAGTCAGTTCCTTTCCCGTTCCATCTGCCAATCGAGTGGGGAAAAAGTGAATGTCTATATGCCTCTCTATGAGTCCTAATTTGTCATCTCTTATCTTCGTGGTCCCTATGCGTAATGTATGTTGGTGCAAGCAGAATTGTTCTGCAGTCAGCACAGTGTTCCTCAAAATCCCTCCAGGGATTCCCATTTGAGTTCCAGAAACATCTCCATAATACTTGTATGTTGTTGTTTCAACCTACTGTTAACAAATCTAGTATCCTGCCTCTGAAATACCTCAATGTCTGCTTTAATTTGACCCCTTATGGATCCCAGACACTCAAACTGTACTCAAGAAGAGATCACACTAGCACCCTATATGTGATGTCCATCACAGCTGAGCCACACTAGTAAAATCCACCCAACAAACGAAAGATGATTATTCACCTTCCCTACCATGACCCTCACAAGTTTGTTCCATTTCATATCACATTGCAAAGTTATGTCCAGATATTGAAACAATATGACTTCTTCATTCATGACACTACTAATGCAGGATTCTGGCATTATGGATTTGTTTTTCCAACTCATTTGCAGTAACTTATACTTTTCTACATTTAGGGTTAGCTGTCATTTATTGCACCAACTGGGAACTTTGTCCAAGTCATCTTTTATCCTCCTAAATCACTCAACAATGACACCTTCCATACACCACATCATCATCAGCAAACAACCATAGATTACTGTCCACTTTGTCCATCAGATCAGTTATGCACATAGAAAATATGAGTAATAGCGCTCCTAGCACACATCCCTGGAACGATCCTAATGATACCCTAGTCACTGATGGACACTCACCGTCGGGATAATGTAGTGGGTTCTATTACTTCAGAAGTCTTTGAGCCACACACATGTCTGGGAACCTATTCCATGTGCTTGTACCTTTGTTAAAAGTCTGCAGTGAGGCACTATGTCAAATGCTTCTCGGAAATCAAGAAATATGGAATCTGGGTTTGTGAATTTTGTGATGGCAAAGTTAGAGGAGCAATGCATCTGCATTAAATTTTGTGTGAAACTCAAGAAAACCTTTACAGAGACACACCAAATGATGCAGGGAGCCTATAGCGATGAGTGCTTAAGCCATACTCGGTGTTACGTATTATTCACACGTTTTAAAAATGGCTTTACAAAAGTCAAAAATAATCCTTGTTCAGGACGCTCTTAGATGTCCCCTGATGTTGCTTGTGTCAGGAACGTCAAAGAAATTGTGTGTGGCAGTCGAAGATACACTGTCTGAGAGATTGTAGTAGAATGTAACATTTCAATTGGATCATGTTATGAAATGACACAGCATCTTGGAATGCATTGTGTTGCCGCCAAGTTCATTCCACGGCTCATGAGTCAAGACCAAAAAAACTTTTGGATCTCACAAATGAGAATGAGATGTTCCTTGCGAGAATAGTATGACCCCTGCAGACTTCTTTTTATTTCCAAAGTTGAAAAGGATGAAGTTTTGCAATGGTAGATGAGATAAAAGAAAATTCGCAGACGGCACTTTATGCGACCCAGCAAGAGGTGTGTCAAGACTGCTCCTGGAAGTGGAAATGATATTGGGAGCAGTGTATCAATTGTGGAGGAGAGTATTTCGAAGGAGACAATCCATAGTAATTAAAAGATAAGCATAGAAAATTTTGTGGACAAAGTTTTGGAATTTTTTGAACAGACGTCGTATGACAAAAGGGCATGCTGAGTTGCCCATGAGCGATGCTTTGTACTGATTTGTGGACATAAACTTATTGGTCTCTATGAAACTGATTAGATTCAAACCCAGAATATGTTCAAGAATTCTGCAGCAAACTGATGTTACGGGTATTGGGCTGTAATTTCGCGGGTCTGTTCTTTCGCCCTTCGTATATACAGGAGACGCCTCTGTATTTTTTTCCCCAGTTGCTAGGTCTTTCTGCTGGGTGAGAGATTCACAATAAATACAAGCTAAGTAAGGGTCCAGTGCCATATAGCACTCTTTGTAAAACCAAATTGAGATTCCATCTGCAACTGGCGACTAATTTGTTTTTAATTATTTCAGGCGTCGGGGATGCTTACGAGGGTGGTTTGAAAAGTTCTTGAAACAGAATAGAAAAAATGTACTTATGTCACTGAAACTTTTTTATTTTTCAATGTACCCTGCTTGTAGATTAATTCACTTGGTCCAACAGTGTTCCAATACCTCGATCCCATCTCGACAATGATTTTCCTCCAGGCCTATAAAATAGTTGTCAACTCAGGCTATCAATTCTTCATTTAAGTGAATCTTCATCCACAAAGAAAAATTTTAAGTTTAGGGAAGAGGCACGTGTGGCAACAATTCATACCTTAGTTTGTGTAATTTTACCATGGCGATGGTACATGCATGCGAGCGTGCATTTGCTTGATGCTAGACGACTTTCTTCCTTATTAAACCTGGCCTTTTTCGCATATCATTTGTTGCAATTTGTCCAGAAGGTTAGCATAGTATTCTCCAGTAATTGTTTGCCCAGTGGGGAGATAATGTACAAACAGAATCCCCTTCTCATCCCAGAACACTGATGCCATGCCCTTCCCCGCTGAAGGAATTTGGTGGCGCATCCCAGAACACTGACGCCATGTCCTTCCCCGCTGAAGGAGTTTGGCGGCGGAGATTCAGCATGTTTCCACTGCCTTGATTGTTGCTTTGTCTCTGGGGTATAGTAGTAAACCAAAGTTTCCTCGTGGTCACAAACCAGCACAAAAGATCTTGTTTGTTTCTCCTAAAACAGGCCAAACATTGTTGTGATATGTCCATTCTCATGCGTTTTTGACACAGCGTCAAGAGTCGCGGCACCCATCTTGTGAATACCTTTCAGATGACATCTGGCAAGCGTGAGCAATTTCATGCACTCTAAATTGGTGATCCTCCTTGATCATTATGCGGACTTTTGCAATGATTTCTAGAGTAGTGACACGTTTTGGCTGACCTATTCATGGATGATCATCATCTGAGCTCTCCTGACCAAATTGAAATTCATTTATCCACTTGGCAACAGTTGAAGACAAAGGAGCAGAGTCCCCTGGTGTTTTCTGGAAATCGGCATGAATGTCCTTCACTTTCATACCTTTCTTTATGAAGTATTTAATCACTGCTTGAATCTCGACCCGACCCCCCGTCCCGTACCGTCGCGTCTTTGCAGATCACTGCACAGGAACAACAACAGAGCCGTGTCACTGCCACAGCTCTCTTCCAAGAGCACTGACATGGGACGGGTTTACAGGCAACAGTCCAATGAATATCATGTGAACAACTTGTGCTAGTGCTGGCCTCTTGTGGTGATTGTTGTTAGGTGTCTTTGTGCTATTGTCAAATGACGGTATGTTTATATGATTCTCTTGCATGAATTATTTCTTAAATGTAAAATTTAAAACATTTATCTCCTACTGCCACACCAGACTGGTCAAGTGACATGATGGAAACCTTTGACTCACTTAGTGATTTTACACAGGACAATAATTTCCCCTGCTTCTCAGCCAGATCTTTTGCTGAGGTATGACAGTGGTAGTAACCTTTCCTTGTTGCCATTTGGCATTCTCTTTTGAACCAAGAGTGCAGTAGCTTTTCCTTCCTCAGTATTTTCCGAATTTCATTGTTAAACCACAGTGGCTCTTTTGCATCCTTAATTCGTTTACTAGGTACAGACTTGTTGAGAGTGCAATTCACGATCTGTTTAAGCTTTGACCATAATCTCTCTACGTCCATCTTAATGGAACTAAGTGATGTCAGTTCTGTCTAAGTGAGATGCTAACATCTGCTTATCTGCTCTTTCTGGCATGAACGTTTTCCTAGCCTTCTTGACTGATTTATTAATTTTTGTAACCTTAGTTATTATGATGTTATCATGATTATTAATCCCCATCTCTATGCTGAAGTCATTGATGATATCTGGCCTGTTTGTAACTACAAGGTCTAAGATATTTCCATTGCATGTGGCATGGCAAACTAGGTGCTCAAGACAATTTTCGAAAACCACATTCAAAAGTGCTTCACAAGATTGACTGCACCCCCTGCAATGAAGCCATAGGCTACCATCTATACTCAGTAGACTAAATTCACCTCCAACTAGTATTGCATGATCTAGGTATTTACGTGCTACTGTCTATAGACTTTCTGTGAATGGCTCCAAAACTGTCATAGCAGAACTGGGTGGCTGATTATCCATTAATTAACGTGATTTCACCTAGACTTGTTATACGCAACCAGATAACTTCACTGTCACAATCAGCTTTGACCTCAATAGAGACAATGGACACTCCCTCTCCTACAGTGTCTAACCTGCCTTTCTGATATATATTCCATTAATCACTAAATATGTCAGAGCTTTCTGCTCTCGGTTTCAGCCATCTCTCAGTCTCTGAGAATAATTTGAGTGCGATACTTTCCTGGATGGCAGTAAATTCGGAAACTGTGTTACAAGTACATTGACAACTGATAAAATTTTGACAATCTACA
This sequence comes from Schistocerca americana, assembly GCF_021461395.2. NCBI lineage: Eukaryota > Metazoa > Arthropoda > Insecta > Orthoptera > Acrididae > Schistocerca > Schistocerca americana. The sequence goes on from NW_025726071.1 coordinate 3,435,252, forward strand.
CTGGAGTGAATTCAAAAGATAAACCTCAACCAACATTGAATGTATCTTGGTGATAAAGAGCCCAAATAAATAAATTGATGATTTTATTCCATTTCATCTGATTGAATGAAACACACACAGCATAACTACTCAGAAAACAACTATAGTGCTGATTACATTTACTATCATACATGTAGCACTCTGAGAACATTTCACCTTGTCATAGTAGTCCTGTGTTTTGGAACTAGGCAGTGCTTCATTTCACAAAGCGAAAGGAATAGCTTGTGTAAAAAACAAAAGAAGGGGAAATAGTGGTTGCTGGTGTTTTTAACATTATCATTCAATTTAGTTCCTATTGTGAACTTTGCAGCTAGGATATGTAAATGCTCTGAGACTGCTATTGATAATATCTTTATGAACAAATCTAGGGGAAAGACGTCATATCACAAAACCAATAGTAAATGGACTATCTGATCACGACGTGCAGCATCTTGTGTTAAATGTTGAAACTTGTCAGGATAAAAAAATATTAAATCTGAGTACAGGAGGATAATAAATAAGCCAGAAATTGAGGAATTCAGGAAATTGCTCAAAGACATGAACTGGAGAGATGTTTACCTGACTCAAATGGAAAATGCAAAGCATTTACTAATAAAGTTACCTCCTCTTTTGAAAATTGTTTTCCCCTAAAGGTAACTCAGATCACACAGAAGTCAAAAGATAAACCATGGATTATACAAGGAATAAAGATATCATGTGGGGCAAAAAGGAGACTGTATCTACTATCTAGGAACGTTTCTGATATTAGAATTGTAATGCATTACAAAGAATACTGCAAAATATTGAATCAAGTAATCCAGAAATCGAAGTAGCTTTATTAAGAGAAAATGATAATTGTATCGGGCAACAAAATAAGAACTGTTTCAGATATAGTGAAGACAGAGAGAAGTGGGGCCAAAAAGGAAGTGGAACAGATAGCTCTAAAAGTAAATGAGACTTTGGTAACAAGAGCATGTAGTGTTGTAAATCTCTTAAGCAAGACTTAATTTTTGTTACTGACGGCTCGGGGTTATCAGGTTCGGTGAATGGTGCAATGGAGTATCTGGGACCAGTCTTTGAAGAACATCGTGTAGAACCTATTCGAGGAACTTTGAATTCCAACCATTGCTTCTCAGTATACTTACTCCTTAATGAAATTTGTTGCAAGTTATATATCTATATTTCCAACAAGTAGCTCAATACATATTATCAATACTAGGAATAAGAAAAATCTACATAAAGACCTAAAATCACTTATGTTGGTCCAAAAGGGGGTCCAATATTCAGGAACACACATTTTCAATAAATTACCAGCAACCATTAAAAACTTGGTTTCAGATAAAGCACAGTTTAAACAGAGTTTGAATGACTTTTTGATAGGCAATGCCTTCTACTCTATAGATGAATATCCTAACAGAGACTGTTAGGCCAGCTTAAGTAAAAATATGTTAGATATAAGTTTTGACAGCACTTGGTTGCAACAGTCAATATTAAGTATTTTGTGTATGATAAATTTATTAATAGTGCATAACAATGTTTCATTCTGACAGCGTATTAATTCTGTAAATATTAGCTTTTCCAGTTTATTGTATTGTATTCACCTATTTTGACAATCTCATGACAAATGATCAGGGTAGTATTCATTATATTAAAATGTTTTGTGTTATACATTCTGACATGTTCCACACCCTCGAGAATCATCTCATTTTTTTGGTGTATGTAATGAAAACTGAATCAAATCAAATCCAATCACCATCTCTCATCATGTAATAACTTCACTTCTTCTTCTTCCCTTGTCGTCTCCTGTTTTTCCAGTACTCGTCCATCTCCTCCTCATGTTTTTCCCCCTTTATTCTATTCGTGTTGTTCTCAATCCCCTATTTCTTCTGCATTGAAAGCCTTTTATTTTTATTTACTTTTTTTTTTTTATTGAGGTGAGTCTCTACGGACTGCGTGGTAACAACCGACTTCACTGTAGTGTCCAGGTCTTGTTCTTGCTCCAGCTTTGACTTCCTGCCAGTATCTTCTGAGCCCCTCCAAGAAGTACCTTTTTATGCCCTTCAGATAAGGGTCCTCACTGTCTTTCGGATGTTGATGCCATGTTAAAACCTTGGTAGTTGGTCACCAATCTTCTAAATTTGTTCCTTTCAGGAATTTCTCTCTGAGATACCAATCTGCTTAAGATCTTTTTCACATTCTTTGAACCATCTCGGCCTCGTTTTCTTAGATGGGATGAAACTCTGTATTCTTTTTGATAGTCGATCACCGTCCATTTTCATGAGATGACCATAAAATAACAATCATTTCTTTGTAATGGATGCTGTGATAGGTTCTGTCTTGCTGCACGATTCCTCATTTGCTCTCATTCGCCATTGTCCATCGACCCATATATTACCTTAGGATTTTCCTTAATATCCTACACTCACACTTTTCCAGCCGCTCAGCTTGACCTTGTCTATTCGTGGTCAAAGTTTTGGATGCTTATAAGCCCTCAGGTTTTACAACTGTATTATAATGTTGGAACTTGGCCCACATACTCATAGACTTTTTGTTATAAGTATTCTTTGTCAGTTGGTATGCTTGGTCTAACTTCCTCATCCTGGCAATTGCTTCTTCTTTTAATCCATTCTCCTGGTGGATGACTTCACCGAGATACCTGAAATTCTTAACTCATCCGATTTTTTCCCAGGTTGGTTATCATCCATTCAGGTCCATCACAGATGTTCGTCATATATTTTGTCTTTTGAATAGAGATCTGGAGTCTAACTTTTTTCAGCAATTTCTGACAGCCTATTTATCTTGTTGACTGCTGACTCTATGTTGTTAGCAAAAATGGCCAGGTCAGCCGCAAAATCTAAGCAGTCAATGCACACCCCTTTGTTCTTAGGACCAAGTCTGAACCACTCTTCATTTGTTTCTTCTTGGGCTAATAACTTTCTCCACTCTCGAGTGACCTTTTCCAAGACACAATTGAAAAGGAGAGGGATAGTCCATCTCCTCGTCTTATGTCCGTTCTGATTGTAAAGGGTTTAGATACCTCACCCATAAATTTAAATTTTGACGCTGTGTTAGTAAGAGTTTGTTTGATCAGCTTTCTTGAGGTATTATCCATCCCAAACTTTTCCAAAATATTCATTAATGCCTGTCAGTCGATGGAGTCATATACTTTTTGAAAATCAACAAACATGACCACATAGTTATTTCTTCCAGTTTTTTGGACCTGATGATGTTCTTCAGGCTAAAGATCTGTTCTGCGCAAGAATCGCCCTTTCGGAAACCAGCTTGATAGTCCCCAATCAGTTGGTTACAATGACCTTCTATTCTATTCTGTATCACTTTGGAGAGAATCTTATATGGAACAGATACTAATGAGGTACCCCTATAGTTATTGACATTCTATTTATCACCTTTTTTGTGTAGACGATGGATTAAAGCTGACTGCCATTCAGTTGGTATCATCCCAGCTCTCCAGATCTCCTCAAAAAGTTGGACTAGTATATCTAGAGTTTCATTATTTGCCAGCTTCAGTAGTTCCACCACTATTGAATCCTCTCCAGCTGCCTTATTATTCTTAAAGTTGTTGATGATCTCTTTGGTCTCCTCTTTACTAGATGGAGATTAGGGGTAGTTTGTGGATTGGGGCACATGCAGGGAATCTTTCTTTCGGTTCATCACAATTAAGTAGGTTTTCAAAGTAACGAGACATGATCTTGCAGTTTTCTTTGTTGGTCAGGCCGAGTGTGGTGTGCATACTGTAAGACCTTCAGTACACACACCATCAGATTATTTGACTTGTTGCTCTAACGAAGTAAGCGAGTGTCAGCAATATGTCTCGTGGTCTTATCATGGTGTGTTTATCTTCTGCCATTCGGTCAGATGATAGAAATGCCACTTGCATGCTTAGAGTAGCAGATTGACGGTGACCAACTTTAAACAGAATTTGATTAATTTTCACACACATTTACTAAAATAATAACAAATATAAAAATTACTTAACTTGGTTCTGGATGCTATTTACAATTGACAATCTGAAGTTCTTTGGGATTGGTACGTTAATCTTATTCTCACATATATCTCAGATACTTGACAAAAGTGTCTATACATTTATCTTCATGGCTATGTACAGGAATATGGTAATCTTATCAGGCGCAGACTGAATCTTGACTATGGACTGGTACAGACAATTGTAGAACTCGACGGACTGGTACAGACTAATGCAGACTGGTACAGACTAATGCAGACTCATACAGACTGGTGCAGACAAATGCAGACTGACTGATCGAAGGTCTTTACACTCGTTATAATACCTCGCACGTTCATGTATCACTGCGCGAGTGTGATGCGCGAGGAGAAAATGTTCTATGTTAGCAGCAATCTCATTGGCTGCATTACATATTAATACGCGGATCGGCGGAAGCAGAATTTTGTCCGTCTCTATGGCAGCGCCATCTCATAGTGCGGAGATGGACGAGCGCTGCGCCTGCGCTGTTTTGCTTAGCGGGGCGCACTCTAGTGGGAAATTTGTGTACGCGCTGAATATGCGGAACTATGTACACAACACTGAGCTTTCCATTTTCGTCTCTAAAACAAAAACTAGGGGCTTGGTATCCTTTCAAGTTCGATTTGAACGTCTGATAGAAGTCTCTGACATTGTTTATCTGGAAACGCTGATCGATCTATTCTAACTGCTGTTTCTCATGCAATTGCTTAGACCTTCATAGAGTTCTGGCTGCATATTTTCGAACTTCATGGAATACATCAAAATCATCAGGACTCCTGGTAGAATTCCACTTTTTCCATGCACTTGCTGTTTAGGCCACCACCTCACCACAAACCTCATTCCACCATGTATGATTCCTCTTTTTAGCTGTCAGGATTGTAGTATTAGCTGCTTGTTGGATCATGGAGGCAATGTCTGCCCATTTATGGGATTCAACTGTCAGTTACTGGTGGCATTGTTCCAATATGTTTTGATTGATTTTGATCTTCGCAATATCATATTTATGAATTTTATTTCCGGTTTTCACGGTCTTATTGAGAGGGATGAAATTAATTTTGATCTTGGAGAGGTGATGATCCTTTTAAATTCAGTATTTTATCTGTAAAAAGGTTTCTTTCTATTATTTCTGATTGTTTGATGTTGTTTCTTTCTTATTTCTGTAATCCATGCTATCATTGAGTCCTTCTTCCAGTACTACTCATTCAGTAGAGGTCTCTAAAAAAAGATTAATCTTCTTTTAGCCATTACTTCTGATATTTTCTCAAAATTTTTGTAGATCTCCTCATTACTTCTCATTTTCCAGCCATCTGTAGCTTGTATTGCAATCATTATTTTCTAATAATGCTCCTTTGAGGAACCTCTGTTCTGTCCAGCTTATAGTTCATCATTAGGCATCCTCATCCATATAAACATCCTGGTCATACCACTGTGGGATAGTGTTTTAGTTTTGTTTTTTTAGTTGTACATTTCTTGTTGTAAATATCCTTTGTAAAACGATTTGCTCTCTCCAGTTTGTTGACTCTTGCATCTACTGTTAATTCTTCTAGTCCATTTTGTTGTACAGTTTGTCCAATATATTTAAATTTACTTACTAATGCTATTTTACATTTTTGTTTTTCTAAGAATGTTGATGCATTGTTTGAAATTGTCATCAATGTTGTTTTTTCGGCTGAAATTTTGGGACCAGCTCTCTTTGCTATTTCTTCCAAAAGATTTCTTTCAATAACTGTCTGTCAGATTTTTTGAAAGTATATCAGAATCATCTGCAGAAGCCAGGCAGTTTACCTTAATTCCATTTGTTATTCGTCCTAAAATTATTGGTTCAATTTTGTAATTTTTTTTTCTCCAAATTCCAGATACTTTCTATTTTTTCTAGAATGCAGTGTTACAGTAAAGGTGATAAACTGTCCCCTTGTCTAACACCAGTTTTTATTTCAAATGGTTGAGATACTTCTCCCATAAATTTAGCTTCAGTCATCCTATTTGCTAGTGTTTTGAGGATTATGTTTGCTTTAATACAAAATTCTTTGATGATTTTACCTATAATTTCTCTGCCTACCAAATCAAAAGTTTTCTTGAAACCAATACATGATACTATTATAGGTTTGGTGATTAGCAGTCTGTGGAGGATTATCGATTTTCTAATAAACATCTGCTCTGTACAGGGTCTTCCCTTTCTAGAGCTCCTCGAGATTCTCCCAGTTATTTGTCTAAAGTTTCTACAACTCTGTCCAGAGAATTTTTGATAATATTTTGTATACCACTGGCAGAAGTGAGGCATCTCTGCCATTGTTGACATTTTGAGTGTCCCCTTTTTTTCATAGCTGTGGATTAATGCTTTCAATAATCTCTTCAGCTTTCCAAATGTTCTCAAACAGCAGTTGTAGATCATTTGTGTGTTCTGACTATTTCAATAATTTTGCTGTAGTGGAGTCTTCATTTGTTGCTTTGAAGTTTTGGAAGATTTGATGGCTTCATGAATTTATTGCTCTGTTAGTGGAAAATCTTCCTCCAGATGTTGTGGGACTGCTATTATATATTGCTACAATGTGCTGTTATTATTGTTGTTGTTGTTGTTGTTGTTGTTTGGTTGCCTGTTCTTCAGCACTTTCTTTCTGTTTCCTTTATCTATTTGCCGCCATTTTAGCCCATTTACCGGTATTTTCAGCTTGTTCTTCACTTATTTGACCTTTTGGTGGCTCCTCTTGAAGAGATCTTATTTCTCAGCATTTAAAATTACATCATCTGCTGCTCTTTCGCAACTGAATTTCATCATGTCCATCTTCCTTGACTCAAGATCCTGAATTTTCATCCTTAATTCTTGAACAGTCTCATTTCTCTTTTTGTGTTTTCCAGATGAAGAAACTTTTGGTCCTCAAAGCTAAGATTAGTATCAGTTTTTTTATTTGTTTCTGCCTATGGCTGCTATATCTCTTTAGTTAGAATATTTTCTCTCTCTGTATTTGATTATAGTCTAAGTCTGAATATTTTTATAAGTACATTTATTGCTGTAGCAATGAGTAAAATAAATTGTATTGCACTGCCTGTAGCATGTAGCACCATTTTGACTTTTAGTCCTCTTGCTGTACAAAAAGTAGCTTTGATGATTACTTAATGCAAGTATTTTGTAAGAGCTGTGGAACGGTTAGTATCTGTTTATATTTTTCTGATTAATTCAAGCTCGTCAATGCACATCCTGTGTTAAGGAAATATTTGCACTGAATTTACTGTGTGTTAAATATAAGCAGTGGATCCATTGGGGTAGTCTGTTTGGTAGAAATATGTCAAGGTGAACAAAACAGGAGATGGTGAAGGAAGAGAGGGAAAAGAACAACATTTGCTTCTCATCAGCATTATAACTGGGTTGCAACATTCAGTGAAAATTATCTGTGACAGGAAGTTGTCATAAATACATTTTTTGAAGAAACTTTATGTTTGTATAAGCATTTATTAAATTTAAAAAGTTGGATTTCATCTGTTAATACAAAAGATAATGTTTTGCATTGCAGGCATGATGAACCTGTCAAAGATGAAGAATCGGCCAATGATTCTTATTGGAGGATAACAGTATGTATAACTTAAACTTGAGATTCTTGAAAATAAAGCTAGTCAGTATTTCTTAACAGTACTGATTTAAATACATCTAAAAGATCGCTGTTACCTAAATGAAAGTTGACGGGCAAAGTCTTAGTGGACATTTGTATAAAATTGTCATAGGTGTTATTTACAAGAAGAGTAAGTAGTTTCAATAGGAATGTGGTGAGACATTTAACAAATGTCATGACCACACATTAATAGGACCTTATAACACTACCATTATGATATTAGTATGCTTTTACGTAAATAACAGAAACCCTGTCTCTATGTTGCCACGTATAACCCTCTTACTAAAATTTAGTTTAGTTTTAAAATAAAATACACTATCGAAGGATAGTCCTGTTTACAGGAAAAGATAATCAATAGAGTTATCCTTCTTACAGGATTTACCGTGTGTTGCGTCTAATGGATAAGTAAATTGGACTATTCACTTCTTTTCCTAAGATCTTACCCAGTGGCAAGATAGGAACACAGTATGAATAATAATATACTGAAGCTAGGAAAACTCATTTCCAAGTTCATTTAGTGGTTTAAAACATGTACTTAATGGTCACCAACCTATCCTGGCAATGAAATAGTGAAGTATTGGAGAAGCAGAAATGTGAATTTTGCCTACTTTCTTGCTACTGTTTAGTTTGGCTCTTCAAATAAATTACCCCACTTAAACAATTTTGGGCTGCATCTTTATACATTATGTTTTTAAAAAAGAAAAAGCCCAGTAGATAACTTCAAGGAAGGTAAAAAAAATTAGCCGGGGTGGGGGGGACTACCTTTAGAAAAGCACTTTCCATAATCAAGAAACTTAAATACTTAGACACTAAAGCACACACTTTTTAACTGAACATTTCACTTAAAGAAAACCTCTTTCTTGGTGGAATTTACTTTCAAAAGCTATTATTGTTTGAAATAATTCTGTGTAGCCATCTAACAGGTTCTAGTAACTTGGCTTCACTCTGATTGAATTTTATGTAAGCAAACCATAACACTTTGCAATAGTTAAGAAAACATTTTTATTATTTACACTAAAGCAATTTAAATGGTGCCTCTTTATATTAACTTGGCACTTCATAAGTCTGTAAAACAGGACACTCGGATTAATCAAACACCAGGAAGGAACCCTATACAGATGTATGATTAGGATGAAATAACAGGGTGAGCCAGTTTCCGTAAAGTTCAAGAATGATTATTAAAACACAGTTTAAATTAATGGTTCATGCTGTACAAAGGTAAAAATAGAAAAAAATCTTATCTGGTGGCTGTAGGCTTGAGTGTGGTGAACAGTTATGATGGCTACACTACCCACACTACGGCCTGCAAGTTTCTTGCTGTATGGGCTCAATTTCTCTTCTTGGCTTCATTCAGTTTTACATACAGTAGCTCAACAACTCGCAGCTATGCTGTAAGCTGTTTGCAGTCTTCAACCGAGGCATTTTTATGAAAATTTGCAGGCAAAGCTTCTGCTCCACAAAGGAGTTACCTCAATCACTGCTGCCTTCAGACTGTGTGACTTACTTCCCGAACTTGCTCAAGGTAGCACGCCAATTCGCCTTTCGCACCTCTTCCGTGCGCCACAGCCATTTTCGTTTCAAACAAAAGCACACTGGTTTTTACATAACACCTATTTCTTACATTGTTCCTAAGCATGACCATTTCTTAAATTGTCAAATTTACATCAACATGAACAATTTATACACACACATATTTTTAAATACAAAATGTTATCAAAACATTATTTAGACACTTGGTATCCTTTGTAGAGGACTTGGGCAGGTTTGTCCCATCCTAGTACACATTATTTTGTTACTTCCCTTCAGATATTCCATTTAGCTACATCTACAATAATTCCCAATGTTCTGACTTTTGAGGTGTCCAGTGTGGGTTGCTCTCCACTTCCTGGGTGTATTGTATCTAGTTAGCTTTTTCAAATTTCCATGAGGGTTTATCAATGTATTTTGTAACTGATATTTCAGCACCAATGATAACTTTTGTGAGCCAATGTACACTCCTTGAAAAATGTTTAGGTACTACTATTGAGTGATTCAGTGGTAATTTGTTCTCATCAGTGGAAAAGATGGATGGGTCAGGTTTTGTATCAGTTTCCATCTGCCTGCCCAAAACTTTTTAAATTCCTTGGCATCAAACTTAGATAATTTCTTGTGTGTTGATCCATTCGAACAATGGTTCTCTATTTTTGTCTCTATTTATGTATCTCCAGGTTGTGTTTTGGAATTAAAATCTTAAACATATACGTGCTGTCTAGTTGCTGTGTGTAAGACTAGTGTCAGACACTTTCCGTTAGGTGATTTGTGGACTGATGTAATAACCAGGCCTTTGAGTTTTATCTTAATTACTTCTACATCACTAATTTTCTGACAGCTTAAGCCAGCATAATCCAAGAGCTGTTTCTTTTTTCATTTATTGTGGATGCACCTAACAATTGAGAGGAGTATTGATATTGCTTTATATTGCGTAATCTTGCATGTAGCTGCTGAATTATCACCTAAATGCATTTCCTTTAGAGCTATAATACTGATGGCATGCTCATCATTTAATTTGCTTTGGTAACTGCATTTGTCACTTGTTAATCCTACGTTAATTTGCATAATATGGACACCTTGCCTGATAATTTTTGACTGTAAGCTCTGAGACGTGCTAGACCATCTTTTGTGTAGAGTTTTTGCTGTCTGCTCCTGCAGTCACACAGCCTTGGTGCACCATCTCAGGGGTTGTCTACATGCCCCACAACAGTCTTTTTGGTGTCCAGTGTGAATGATTCACTGGTAAATATCCTGTCCCATACACTTTTGTTTGTAGACAATACTACTGTGTTAGCTGAAAATAGAAACCCTGAGCCAGGAAGCAGTAGTCTCAGTACCTCAGAGAATTAGTTTCAGGTAAAGTATATGGGTCTAACATATCTAAAATGCACATGGTTTAGTTTGGAAACCACACAAACAGCCAAATGTACACACCCGCAGTAGCTGCTAGGGGTGGGGGGGCAGAGTGATTGGAGAAGACAGTACATGGTCTGAATGGGAAAAGATTGGTGGGTACAGAAGAGAGAAGGGAAAAGGTAAAGTGATACAGTGGGAAACAAATTAGCAGAGGTTTAGGTCAGGTGAATGGCACTAGATGTGCTGGAGAGACAATTTCCACCTGTGTAGTTCAGAGAAACTTGCACTGGAAGGGAATATCCAAATGGTATGTCTAGTGAAGCAGTTGTTGAAGTGGTGTACAGCCTCTTGGCAACTGCAATGTCAAGTCTGTGGTTTGCCACAGTTTGGTGCTAGACATTACTGCGAGTGAACAGTTGGTTACTTGTCATCCCTACATGGAAAATTGTATGGTAATTGCAGCATAGCTGATTTTTAACAGGTTGCTTTTGCACATGATCGTGCCTTTTATATGGTGGGAGATGCCTGCGACTGGACTGCTGTAGGAGGTGGTGGGTGGATTTGTGGGACAGGTCTTGCACCTGGGTCACTCACAGGATTAGTGGCGGACAAGTATGTTCTCTAGATTGTGCAGGCCGTGGAACACTACTTTGCAGGACATTGACCGTGAAAAACAGAGATTGCATCGGGATTGAATACAAAACACACAATGCCAAGTTAAGTACAAGAAGAGTGAATCTTCTAAGAGTTTGTGCTTCCAGCGGCTCCTGGTAGACCAGTATTAGATTCCGATGCACCAGTGCAGGTTTACTGTATCCCTTGGACTTTCATATTGACCGTGAAACACAGAAATTGGATCGGGATTGAATAGAATAGGCACTATGACGACTTAAGTACAAGAAGAGTGAATCTTCTAAGATTTTGTGCTTTGAGTGGCTCCTGGGAGACCAGTATTAGATTCAGATACACCAGTGCAGGTTTACTGTATCCATTGGACTTTCAGATTGACATGGAACACATAAATTGCATCGGGGCTGAATACAAAAGGCAGAATGCCGACTTAAATACAAGAAGAGTGAATCTTCTAAGAGTTTGTGCTTTGAGCGGTTCCTGGGAGACCAGTATTAAATTCCGTTTCACCAGTGCAGGTTTGCTGAATCCCTTGGACCTTCACATTGACCATGAGACACAGAAATGCATCAGGATTGAATACAAAAGGCACAATGCCGGCATAAGTACAAGAAGAGTGAATCTTCTAAGAGTTTCTGCTTTGTACAGATTATGGAAGACCAGTATTAGATTGCGATGCACCAGTGCAGGTCTGCAGAATCCCTTGGACGTTCACATTGACCATGAAACTCCGGAATTCCATCGTGATTGAATACAATTGGCTCTAATCCGACTTATGTACAAGAAGAGTGAATCTTCTAAGAGTTTGTGCTTTGAGCGACTCCTGGGGGTAAAGTATTAGATTCCGTTGCACCAGTGCAGGTTTACTGTATGCCTTGTACCTTCACTTTGACCATGAAACACAAAAATTGGATAGGGATTGAATAGAATAGGCACAATGACGACTTAAGTACAAGAAGAGTGAAACTTCTAAGAGTTTGTGTTTGAGCTGCTCGTGGCAGACCAGTATTATATTCCAATGCACCAGTGCAGGATTACTGTATCCCTTGGACTTTCGCAGTGACCGTGTAACACAGAAATTGCATTGGGATTGAATACTAATGGCACATTTACGACTTAAGTACAGAAACAGTGAAACGTCTATGAGTTTGTAGTTTGGGCGTCTCCTGGGAGACCAGTAATAGACTCCGATTCACCAGTGCAGGTTTACTGAATCCTTTGGACCCTCACATTGATCATGAAACACAGAAATTGCATCGGGATTGAATACAAAAGGCACAATGCCGATTTAAGTACAAGAAGAGTGAATCTTCTGAGAGTTAGTTCTTTGAGCGGCTCCTGGGAGACCAGTATTAGATTCCGATGCAGCAGTGCAGGTTTCCTGTATCCCTTGGACCTTCTCATTGACCGTGACACACAGAAATTGGATCGGGATTGAATACAAAAGGCACAATGCCGACTTAGGTACAAGAAGACTGAATCTTCTAAGATTTTGAACTTTGAACGGCTCCTGGGAGACCAGTATTAGATTCCGATGCACCAGTGCAGGTTTACTGAATGTCTTGGACCTTCACAATGTGCATGAAACACAGATATTGCATCAGGATTGAATACAAAAGGCACAATGCCGACTTAAGTACAAGAGGAGTGAATCTTCCAAATGTTTGTGCTTTGAGTGGCTCCTGTAATACGTGTATTAGATTCCCATGGACCAGTGCAGGTTTACTGAATGCTTTGGACCTTCACATGGCCAGGATGCACAGAAATTGCATCGGGATTGAATACAAAACGCCCAATGCCGACTTAAGTACATGAGGAGTGAATCTCCTAAGTGGTTGTGCTTAGAGCGTCTCCTGGGAGACAAGTATTAGATTCCGCTTCACCAATGCAGGTTTACTCTATCCCTTGGACTGTCACATTGACCATGTAACACAGAAATTGGAGCGGGATTGAATACAAACGGCTTAATGCCGACCTAAGTACAAGAAGAGTGAATCATCTAAGAATTTGAGTTTTGAGCGGCTCCTGGGAGACCAGTATTAGATTCCAATGCATCAATGCAGGTTTACTGTATCCCTTCGACTTTCACATTGACCATGATACACAGAAAACGCATCGGGATTGAATTGAAATGGAACAATGCCGACTTAAGTACAAGAAGAGTGTATCTTCCATGCGTTTCTGCTTTGAGCGTATCCTGGGAGACCAGTATTACATTCCGATGCACCAGTTCAGGTTTACTGTATCCCTTTGACCTTCATATTGACCATGAAACGCAGAAATTGCACCGCAATTGAATACAAAAGACACAATGCCGAATTAAGTACAAGAAGAGAGAATCTTCTAAGAGTTTGTGATTTGAGCGGCTCCTGGGGGACCAGTATTAAATTCCGAAGCACCAGTGCAGGTTTATCGATTCCCTTGGACTTTCACATTGATCATGAGACATAGAAATTACATCGGGATTGAATACAAAACACACAATGCCGACTTAAGTACAAGAAGAGTGATTCTTCTACGATTTTGTGTATGAGCGGCTCCTTGGAGACCAGTATTAGATTCCGATGCACCAATGCAGGTTTACTGTATCCCTTGGACCTTCACATTGACCATGAGACACAGAAATTGCATCGGGATTGAATACAAAAGGCACAATGCCGACTTAAGTACAAGAAGAGTGAATCATCTAAGAGTTTGAGCTTTGAGCGTCAACTGGTAGACCAGTATTAGATTCCGATGCACCAATTCAGGCTAACAGTATCCCTTGAACACTCACATTGATCATGAATTTGAGCAAATGGCATCGCGATTGAATACAAAAGGCACAATACCGGCTAAAGTGCAAGAAGAGTGAATCTTCTAAGAGATTGTGCATGAGCGGCTCCTGGGAGACCAGTATTAGATTCCGATGCACCAATGCAGGTTTACTGTATCCCTTGGACCTTCGCATTGACCATGAGGCACAGAAATTGCATCGGGGTTGAATACAAAATGCAAAATGCCGACTTTAGTACAAGAATAGTGAAGCTTTTCAGAGTTTCTGCTTTGAGCGGCTGCTGGGAGACCAGTATTAGATTCCGATGCACCAGTGCAGGTTTATTGAATCCCTTGGACCTTCAAATCGAACATAAAACACAGAAATTGCGTCGGGATTGAGAACAAAAGGCACAATGCCGAATTAAGTACAAGGAGAGTGAATCTTCTAAGAGTTTGTGCTTTGAGAATCTCCTGGAGTCCAGTATTAGATTCCGATGTACCAGTGCAGGTTTAGTGAATCCCTTGGACCCTAACATTGACCATGAAACACTGAAAATGCATCGGGATTGAATACAAAAGTCACAATGCCGACTTAAGTACAAGAATAGTAAATCTTCTAATAGTTTGTGCTTTGAACGGCTCCTTGGTGACCAGTAGTAGATTCCTATGCACCAGTGCTGGTTTACTGTATCCCTTCGACTTTTGCGTTTACCATGAAACACAGAAATTGCATCGGGATTGAATTCAAAAGGCAAAATGCCGACATAAGTGCAAGAAGAAAGAATGTTTTAAGAGTTTGTGCTTTGTGCGGCTCCTGGGAGACCAGTATTAGTTTCCGATGCATCAGTGCTGGTTTACTTTATCCCTTGGACCTTCACATTGACCTTGAGAGACGTAAATTACATCGGGATTGAATACAAAAGCACAATGCCGACTCAAGTACAAGAAGAGTGAAGCTTCTAAGAGTGTCTGCTTTGTGCGGCTCCTGGGAGACCAGTATTAGATTCGGATGCACCAGTTCAGGTTTACTGTATACTTTGGACTTTCCTATTGACCATGAAACACAGAAATTGCATCTCGATTAAATACAAAAGGCACAATGCCGACTTAAGTAAAAGAAGAGTGAATCTTCTAAGAGTTTGTGGTTTGAGCGCTCCCTGGGAGACCAGTATTATATTCCAATGCACCACTGCAGGTTTGCTGTATCCCTCCGACTCTCACATTGACCATGAAGCACAGAAATTGCATTGGGATTGAATACTAAAGGCACAATGCCGACTTAAGGACAAGAAGAGTGAATCTTCTACGATTTTGTGCTTTGAGCGGCTCCCTGGAGACCAGTATTAGAATCCGATGCACTATTCTAGCTTTACAGTATCGCTTGGACCTTCATATTGACCATGAAACACAGAAATTGCACCGCGATTTGATACAAAAGACACAATGCCGTATTAAGTACAAGAAGAGTGAATCTTCTAAGAGTTTGTGATTTGAGCGGCTCCTGGGAGACCAGTATTAGATTCCGATGCACCAGTGCAGGTTTAATGAATCCCTTGGACCTTCACATTGACCATGAGAGACAGAAACTACATCGGGATTGAATACAAAAATCACAATGCAGACTTAAGTACAAGAAAAGTGAATCTTCTAAGAGTTTCTGCTTTAAGCGACTCTTGGGAGACCAGTGTCAGATTCCAATGCGCCAGTGCAGGTTTACGGCATACCTTGGACCTTCACATTGACCATGAAACACAGAAAAACATCGGGATTGAATACAAAAGGCACAATGCAGACTTAGGTACAAGAAGAGTGAATCTTCTAAGAGCTTGTGTTTTGAGCTGCTCCTGGGAGACAAGAATTAAATTCCGATGCACAAGTGCAGGTTTGCAGCATTCCTTGGACCTTCTCATTGACCATGAGACACTGAAAATGCATCGGGATTCAATACAAAATGCACAATGCCGACTTAAGTACAAGAAGAGTGAATCTTCTAAGTGTTTGTGCTTTGAGCGGCTCCTGGGAGACCAGTATTAGATTCCGATGCACCAGTACAGGCTAACAGTATCCCTTGAACACTCACATTGATCATGAATTTGAGCAAATGGCATCGCGATTGAATACAAAAGGCACAATACCGGCTAAAGTGCAAGAAGAGTGAATCTTCTAAGAGATTGTGCATGAGCGGCTCCTGGGAGACCAGTATTAGATTCCGATGCACCAATGCAGGTTTACTGTATCCCTTGGACCTTCGCATTGACCATAAGGCACAGAAATTGCATCGGGGTTGAATACAAAATGCAAAATGCCGACTTTAGTACAAGAAGAGTGAAGCTTTTAAGAGTTTCTGCTTTGAGCGGCTGCTGGGAGACCAGTATTAGATTCCGATGCACCAGTGCAGGTTTATTGAATCCCTTGGACCTTCAAATCGAACATAAAACACAGAAATTGCGTCGGGATTGAGAACAAAAGGCACAATGCCGAATTAAGTACAAGGAGAGTGAATCTTCTAAGAGTTTGTGCTTTGAGAATCTCCTGGAGTCCAGTATTAGATTCCGATGTACCAGTGCAGGTTTAGTGAATCCCTTGGACCCTAACATTGACCATGAAACACTGAAAATGCATCGGGATTGAATACAAAAGTCACAATGCCGACTTAAGTACAAGAATAGTAAATCTTCTAATAGTTTGTGCTTTGAACGGCTCCTTGGTGACCAGTAGTAGATTCCTATGCACCAGTGCTGGTTTACTGTATCCCTTCGACTTTTGCGTTTACCATGAAACACAGAAATTGCATCGGGATTGAATTCAAAAGGCAAAATGCCGACTTAAGTGCAAGAAGAAAGAATGTTTTAAGAGTTTGTGCTTTGTGCGGCTCCTGGGAGACCAGTATTAGTTTCCGATGCATCAGTGCTGGTTTACTTTATCCCTTGGACCTTCACATTGACCTTGAGAGACGTAAATTACATCGGGATTGAATACAAAAGCACAATGCCGACTCAAGTACAAGAAGAGTGAAGCTTCTAAGAGTGTCTGCTTTGTGTGGCTCCGGGGAGACCAGTATTAGATTCGGATGCACCAGTTCAGGTTTACTGTATACTTTGGACCTTCCTATTGACCATTAAACACAGAAATTGCATCTCGATTAAATACAAAAGGCACAATGCCGACTTAAGTAAAAGAAGAGTGAATCTTCTAAGAGTTTGTGGTTTGAGCGCTCCCTGGGAGACTAGTATTATATTCCAATGCACCACTGCAGGTTTGCTGTATCCCTCCGACTCTCACATTGACCATGAAGCACAGAAATTGCATTGGGATTGAATACTAAAGGCACAATGCCGACTTAAGTACAAGAAGAGTGAATCTTCTACGACTTTGTGCTTTGAGCGGCTCCCTGGAGACCAGTATTAGAATCCGATGCACTATTCTAGCTTTACAGTATCGCTTGGACCTTCATATTGACCATGAAACACAGAAATTGCACCGCGATTTGATACAAAAGACACAATGCCGTATTAAGTACAAGAAGAGTGAATCTTCTAAGAGTTTGTGATTTGAGCGGCTCCTGGGAGACCAGTATTAGATTCCGATGCACCAGTGCAGGTTTAATGAATCCCTTGGACCTTCACATTGACCATGAGAGACAGAAACTACATCGGGATTGAATACAAAAATCACAATGCCGACTTAAGTACAAGAAAAGTGAATCTTCTAAGAGTTTCTGCTTTAAGCGACTCTTGGGAGACCAGTGTCAGATTCCAATGCGCCAGTGCAGGTTTACGGTATACCTTGGACCTTCACATTGACCATGAAACACAGAAAAAAATCGGGATTGAATACAAAAGGCACAATGCAGACTTAGGTACAAGAAGAGTGAATCTTCTAAGAGCTTGTGTTTTGAGCTGCTCCTGGGAGACAAGAATTAAATTCCGATGCACAAGTGCAGGTTTGCAGCATTCCTTGGACCTTCTCATTGACCATGAGACACTGAAAATGCATCGGGATTCAATACAAAATGCACAATGCCGACTTAAGTACAAGAAGAGTGAATCTTCTAAGTGTTTGTGCTTTGAGCGGCTCCTGGGAGACCAGTATTAGATTCCGATGCACCAGTACAGGTTTACTGTATCCCTTGGACCTTCACATTGACCAAGAAACACAGAAATTGGATCAGGAGTGAATACAAAAAAGCACAATGCCGACTTAACTACAAGAATAGTGAATCTTCTAAGAGTTTGTGCTTTGAGCGGCTCCTGGGAGACCAGTATTAGATTCCATTGCACCAGTGCTGATTTACTGTAGCGCTTAAACACTCACATTGACCATGAAACACAGAAAATGCATCGGGATTGAATACAAAAGGCACAATGCCGATTTAAAGACATGAAGAGTGAATCGTCTAAGAGTATGTGCTTTGAGTTTGTCCTGGTAGACCAGTATTAGATTCCGATGCACCAGTGCAGGTTTACTGAACGACTTGGACCTTCACATTGGGCATGAAACACAGAAATTGCATCACGATTGAATACCAATGGCACAATGCCGACTTATCTACAATTGTAGTTAATCTTCTAAGTGTTTGTGCTTTGAGCGGTCCCTGGGGGGGCAAGTATTAGATTCCAATGCACCAGTGCATGTTACTGTATACCTTGGACCTTCACATTGACCATGAAGCACTGAAAATGCATCGGTATTGAATACAAAAGGCACAATGCCGACTTCAGTACAAGAAGAGTGAGTCTACTCAGAGTTTGTGTTTTGAGCTGCTACTGGGAGACCTGATACAAATTCCGATGCACAAGTGCAGGTTTATAGCATTCGTTGGACCTTCACATTGACCATGAAACACAGAAATTGAATCGGGATTGAATACAATAGGCACAATGCTGACTTAAGTACAAGAAGATTGAAACTTCTAAGAGTTTGTGATTTGAGCGGCTCCTGGGAGACCAGTATTAGATTCCGATGCACCAGTGCAGGTTTACTGATTCCCTTGGACCTTTACATTGTCCTTGAGACACATAAATTACACCGGGATTGAATACAAAACGCACAATGCCGACGTAAGTACAAGAAGAGTGAATCTTCTAAGAGTTTGTGCTTTGAGCGGCTCCTGGGAGACCAGTATTAGATTCCAATGCACCAATCGATTTTTACTGTATTCCTTGGAACTTCACATTGATCATAAATCACAGAAATTGCATCGAGATTGAATTCAAAAGGCAAAATGCCGACTTAAGCGCAAGAAGAGTGAATGTATTAAGAGTTTGTGCTTTGTGCGGCTCCTGGGAGACCAGTATTAGTTTCCGATGCATCAGTGCTGGTTTACTTTATTCCTTGGACTTTCGCATTGACCATGAAACATAGAATTTGCTTCGGGATTGAATACAAATTGCACAATGCCGACTTAAGTACAAGGAGAGTGAATCTTCTAAGTGTTTGTGCTTTGAGCGGCTCCTGGGAGACCAGTATTAGATTCAGATGCACCAGTACAGGTTTACTGTATCCCTTGGACCTTCACATTGACCGAGGAACACAGAAATTGGATCAGGATTGAATACAAAAGGCACAATGCCGACTTAACTACAAGAATAGTGAATCTTCTAAGAGGTTGTGCTTTGAGCGCCTCCTGGGAGACGAGTATTAGATTCCATTGCACCAGTGCTGATTTACTGTAGCGCTTAAACATTCACGTTGACCATGAAACACAGAAAATGCATCAGGATTGAATACAAAAGGCCCATTCCGACTTATGTACATGAAGAGTGAATCGTCTAAGAGATTGTGCTTTGAATTTGTCCTGGCAGACCAGTATTAGTTTCCGATGCACCAGTGCAGGTTTACTGTATCCCTCGGACGGTCACATTGTGCATGAAACACAGATAATGCATCGCGATTGAATACCAAAGGCATAATTCCGCCTTAAGTACAATTAGAGTTAATCATCTAAGAGTTTGTGCTTTGAGCGGCCCCTGGGGGTCAAGTATTAGATTCCTATGCACCAGTGCATGTTTCTGTATACCTTGGACCTTCACATTGACCAAAAAACACAGAAATTAGATCAGGATTGAATACAAAAGGCACAATGCCGACTTAACTACAAGAATACTGAAACTTCTAAGAGTTTCTGCTTTGAGCGGCTCGTGGGAGACCAGTATTAGATTCTGATGCACCAGTGTGGGTTAACTAAATCCCTTGGGCTTTCACATTGAGCATGAAACACAGATAGTGCATCGGGATTGAATACAAAAGGCAGAATGCCGACTTAAATACACTCCTGGAAATGGAAAAAAGAACACATTGACACCGGTGTGTCAGACTCACCATACTTGCTCCGGACACTGCGAAAGGGCTGTACAAGCAATGATCACACGCACGGCACAGCGGACACACCAGGAACCGCGGTGTTGGCCGTCGAATGGCGCTAGCTGCGCAGCATTTGTGCACCGCCGCCGTCAGTGTCAGCCAGTTTGCCGTGGCATACGGAGCTCCATTGCAGTCTTTAACACTGGTAGCATGCCGCGACAGCGTGGACGTGAACCGTATGTGCAGTTGACGGACTTTGAGCGAGGGTGTATAGTGGGCATGCGGGAGGCAGGGCGGACGTACCGCCGAATTGCTCAACACGTGGGGCGTGAGGTCTCCACAGTACATCGATGTTGTCACCAGTGGTCGGCGGAAGGTGCACGTGCCCGTCGACCTGGGACCGGACCGCAGCGACGCACGGATGCACGCCAAGACCGTAGGATCCTACGCAGTGCCGTAGGGGACCGCACCGCCACTTCCCAGCAAATTAGGGACACTGTTGCTCCTGGGGTATCGGCGAGGACCATTCGCAACCGTCTCCATGAAGCTGGGCTACGGTCCCGCACACCGTTAGGCCGTCTTCCGCTCACGCCCCAACATCGTGCAGCCCGCCTCCAGGGGTGTCGCGACAGGCGTGAATGGAGGGACGAATGGAGACGTGTCGTCTTCAGCGATGAGAGTCGCTTCTGCCTTGGTGCCAATGATGGTCGTATGCGTGTTTGGCGCCGTGCAGGTGAGCGCCACAATCAGGACTGCATACGACCGAGGCACACAGGGCCAACACCCGGCATCATGGTGTGGGGAGCGATCTCCTACACTGGCCGTACACCACTGGTGATCGTCGAGGGGACACTGAATAGTGCACGGTACATCCAAACCGTCATCGAACCCATCGTTCTACCATTCCTAGACCGGCAAGGGAACTTGCTGTTCCAACAGGACAATGCACGTCCGCATGTATCCTGTGCCACCCAACGTGCTCTAGAAGGTGTAAGTCAACTACCCTGGCCAGCAAGATCTCCGGATCTGTACCCCATTGAGCATGTTTGGGACTGGATGAAGCGTCGTCTCACGCGGTCTGCACGTCCAGCACGAACGCTGGTCCAACTGAGGCGCCAGGTGGAAATGGCATGGCAAGCCGTTCCACAGGACTACATCCAGCATCTCTACGATCGTCTCCATGGGAGAATAGCAGCCTGCATTGCTGCGAAAGTTGGATATACACTGTACTAGTGCCGACATTGTGCATGCTCTGTTGCCTGTGTCTATGTGCCTGTGGTTCTGTCAGTGTGACCATGTGATGTATCTGACCCCAGGAATGTGTCAATAAAGTTTCCTCTTCCTGGGACAATGAATTCACGGTGTTCTTATTTCAATTTCCAGGAGTGTACAAGAAGATAGAATCTTCTACGAGTTTGTGCTTTGAGCAGCTGCTGGGAGACCAGTATTAGATTCCGATGCACCAGTACAGGTTTATTGAATTCCTTGGACCTCCAAATTGAACATGAAACACAGAAATTGCGTCGGGATTGAAAACAAAAGGCACAATGCCGACTTAAGTACAAGGAGAGTGAATCTTCTAAGAGTTTGTGCTTTGAGCATCTCCTTTGGTCCAGTATTAGATTCCGATGCACCAGTGCAGGTTTAGTGAATCCCTTGGACCCTAACATTGACCATGAAACACTGCAAATGCATCGGGATTGAATACAAAAGTCACAATGACGACTTAAATACAAGTATAGTGAATCTTCTAAGAGTATGTGATTTGAGCGGCTCCTGGGAGACCAGTATTAGATTCCGATGCACCAGTGCAGGTTTACTGAATCCGTTGGACCCTCACATTGACGTTGAGACACATAAATTACATCGGGATTGAATACAAAACGCACAATGCCGACTTAAGTACAAGAAGAGTGAATCTTCTAAGAGTTTGTGCTTTGAGCGGCTCCTGGGAGACCAGTATTAAATTCCAATGCACCAATCGAGGTTTACTGTATCCCTTGGAACTTCACATTAATCATGAAACACAGAAATTGCATCGAGATTGAATTCCAAAGGCAAAATGCCGACTTAAGTGCAAGAAGAGTGAATGTTTCAAGAGTTTGTGCTTTGTGCGGCTCCTGGGAGACCAGTATTAGTTTCCGATGCATCAGTGCTGGTTTACTTTATCCCTTGGACTTTCACATTGACCATGAAACATAGAATTTGCTTCGGGATTGAATACAAATGGCACAATGCCGACTTAAGTACAAGAAGAGTGAATCTTCTAAGAGTTTGTGGTTTGAGCTGCTACTGGGAGACCCGATCTAAATTCCGAAGCACAAGTGCTGCTTTAAAGCATTCGTTGGACATTCACATTGACCATGAAACACGGAAATTGAATCGGGATTGAATACAATATGCACAATGCCGACTTAAGTACAAGAAGTGTGAATCTTCTAAGAGTTTGTGCTTTGAGCGGCTCCTTGGAGACCAGTATTAGATTCCAATGCACCAGTGCAGATTTACTGTATCCCTTGGACCTTCACAGTGCCCATGAAACACAGAAAATGCATTGGGATTGAAAACAAAAGGCACAAAGCCGATTTAAGTACAAGAAGAGTGAAACTTCTAAAAGTTTCTGCTTTGAGCGGCTCCTGGCAGACCAGTATTAGATTTCGATGCACCAGTGCTGGTTTACTGTATCCATTCGACTTTCGCGTTGACCATGAAACACAGAAATTGCATCGGGATTGAATACATAAGGCACAATGCCGACTTAAGTCCAAGTAGTGTGAATCTTCCAAGTGTTTCTTCTTTGAGACACTTCTGGGAGACCTGTATTTGATTCCCATGCACCAGTGCAGGTTTACTGAATCCCTTGGACCTTCACATTGCCCATGATGTACCGAAATTGCATCAGAATTGAATACAAAAGGCTCAATGCCAACTTAAGTACAAGAAGAGTGAATCTTCTAAGAGTTTGCGCTTTGAGCGGCTCGTGGGAGACCAGTATTAGATTCTGATGCACCAGTGTGGGTTAACTGTATCCCTTGGACTTTCACATTGACCATGAAACACAGATAGTGCATCGGGATTGAATACAAAAAGCTGAATGCCGACCTAAATACGAGAAGAGTGAATCTTCTACGAGTTTGTGCTTTGAGCGGCTGCTGGGAGACCAGTATTAGATTCCGATGCACCAGTGCAGGGTTACTGTATCCCTCGGACCTTCACATTGTGCATGAAACACAGAAATTGCATCGCGATTGAATACCAAAGGCACAATGCCTACATAACTGCAATTAGAGTTAATCTTCTAAGAGTTTGTGCTTTGAGCGGCCCCTGTGGGTCAAGTATTAGATTCCGATGCACCAGTGCAGGTTACTGTATACCTTGGACCTTCACATTGACCATGAAGCACTGAAAATGCATCGGGATTGAATACAACATGCACAATGCCGACTTAAGTACAACAAGAGTGAATCTTCTAAGAATTTGTGTTTTGAGCGGCTCCTGGGAGACCAGTATTAGTTTCCAATGCACCAGTGCAGATTTACTGTATCGCTTGGACTTTCATATTGACTATGAAACACAGAAATTGCATCGGGATTGAATGTAAAAGGCACAATGCCGACTTAAGTACAAGAAGAGTGAATTTTATGAGTTTGTAATTTGAGCGGCTCCTGGGACACCAGTATTAGAGTCCGATGCAGCAGTGCAAGTTTACTGTATCCCATGGACCTTCACATTGACCATGAAACACAGAAATTGCATCGGGATTGGATACAAAAGGCACCAACCAATTAGCATACTGCCTGCTGTTTCCAAAGCACTCGAATATATTGTTCATGACCAAATCACTGAACACTTGCACGAATTCAGCCTATATCACAAATTTCAATCCGGTTTCCGTAAACATCACAGCACAAACACTGCTCTAATTAAAGTATTAGATGACCTGAAATGTGCCATTGACAATCTAAAGGCAGCAATATTGACGCTACTGGACTTCAGCAAAGCTTTTGACACTGGTAACTTTGACATATAGCTCAAAAAAATGCAACAGCTTAATTTCTCTGTTAGTGCAGTGAGATGGTTTGAAAGCTACTTAAAAGACAGACAGCAATGTGTTGGCTGCGCAAATGCAAAATCTTCCTGGAAACACCTTTCCTCGGGACTGCCACAAGGATCAGTCTTAGGACCACTTTTGTTTTCTTTATATGTCAACTATATTTCGTCGGTTCTGTCCTGTAAATATCATTTCTATTCCGACGACCTCCAGCTCTACCTAAGCGTCAGACCTGAAAACGTAAACACTGCAAACGCTCAGATGAATGATGATCTGTCTTCGGTAGTGACATGGGCGAAAAGCCTGGGGCTTAAACTAAATGCAAAGAAGACGCAAGTAATCTTAATAGCCCATCAGAAATTAATAAGTTCAGATCTCTGCGAATGGCTACCTTCTATTCTGCTCGATGGTACTCCAATACCATATCAGAAAACAGTGAAAAATTGGGTGTAACTTTGGATGAGCATCTCAACTGGGCGGAGAATACAGTCGCAGTGTGCCGAAAGACGTCTGCTTGTCTCTATGCTCTCAAAAAGTTTCAGAACATATTTCCACTGGACTTGAAACGCCAGCTCGTGCAAGCACTCTTTCTACCGAACCTCCACTATTGTGATGTGATTCAACAAGGCACGGGTAGTGAAAAGAAAATACGGCTAGAGATAACCATGAATGCCTGTGTGCATTACACCTGCAACATTCGCCGATATGATCATGTTAGTGCTTCATACTCCGAGCTAAAGTGGCTGCGGCCGGACAAATTGCGTGACTACCACACTCTATGTCTACTTCACAAACTCTTCGTCGCGCAAGCACCCCAGTACCTTGCTTCAGAGATGAAAAACCTGTCGTGCCATCATAATCGAAACACGAGGTCACTCTTATTTGGTATCCTAACTGTGCCCACTCACAAAACAAAAACTTTTGCAAACTCCTTCTCAGTTGCCGCTGTCAGCATCCGGAACAAACTGCCCCTTACCTTGCGCAAAAATCAATCTCCTGCTGCTTTTAAGAAGAAGTTGAAGCATTTCGTACTATCATCCTCATAAAGTTCTCCACAAAATTAATGTACCAGGCCAATCCTCTCATCTGTCAAATAGCAAAGCTAGTGTCTCCGATCTTGCTCCTGAGATGCCTTCCCATTCATCTATCTCTATTAGCCAGGCAATCTTCTTTTCCTTTATATTTCCTTAATTATGTTTCATCATGTGTATTCTTCTCCTCCGTTCACAATGAGTGTCCCTCATACTCCCTGCTGCCAGCACTCCTATCTAAAATTTGTCTCTTCAATAATGTCTAATTATAACAGTACTTATGATCTTCGAATATAAACTCTATATGTATATATTTTTCCAGGTGTACCTTTCTAATTGTTTATTTCACGTTTTGTAGAAATGTAGTTTAACATGCCTACTTAAACATATGAATGTAAAATAATTAGGATGCCTGGATAGATGTAAGAGAGGGCCTGATGGCCCTAATCTTGCCAGGTTAAATAAATCAATAAATAAATAAATAAATAAATTAAGTACAAGAAGAACGAATCTTCTAAGAGTTTCTGATTTCAGCGGCACCTGGGAGACCAGTATTAGATATCGATGCACCAGTGCAGGTTTACTGTATCCCATGGACTTTCACATTGACCATGAAACACAGAAAAAGCATCGGGATTGAATACAATAGGCACAATGCCGACTTAAGTACAAGAAGAGTCAATCATCTAAGAGTTTGTGCTTTGAGCGGCTCCTGGGAGACCAGTATTTACTTCCGATGCACCAGTGCAGGTTTACTGTATACCATGGACCTTCACATTAACCATGAAACACAGAAATTGTATGGCGATTGAATACAAAAGGCACAATGCCGACTTAAGTACAAGAAGAGTGAATCTTCTAAAACTTTGTGATTTGAGCGGCTCCTGAGAGACCAGCATTTGATTCCGATGCACCAGTGCAGGTTCAGTGAATCCCTTGGACCTTCACATTGACCATGAAACACGGAAATTGCATTGTGATTGAATACAAAAGGCACAATGCCGACTTAAGAACAAGAAGAAAGAATCATCTAGGAGTTTCTGCTTTGGGCGGCTCCTGTGAAACCAGTATTAGATTCCGATGCACCAGTACAGGTTTACTGTATCCCTTGGACCTTCACATTGACCATGAAACACAGAAATTCCATCGGGATTGAATACAAAAGGGACAATGCCAACTTAAGTACAAGAAGAGTGAATCTTCTAAGAGCTTGTGCTATGACCGGCTCCTGGGAGACCAGTATTAGATTCCGATGCACCAGTACAGGTTTAGTAAATCCCTTGGACACTCACATTGACCACGAGACACAGAAATTGCATCGGGATTGAATACAAAAGGCACAATGCCGCCTTAAGTACAAGAAGAGTGAATCTTCGAAGAATTTGTGCTTGCAGCGGCTACTGGGAGTCCAGTATTAGATTCCAATACACCAGTGCAGGTTTCCTGTATCTCTTGGACCTTCACAATTACCATTAAATTCAAAAACTGCATCGGGATTGAATACCAAAGGCACAATGCTGACTTTAGTACTAGAAGAAAGAATATGCTAAGAATTTGTGCTTTGTGTGGCTCCTGGGAGACCAATATTAGATTCCGATGCACCAGGCAGGTTTAATGTATCCCTTGGATCTTCGCATTGACCATGAAACACAGAAATCGCATTGGGATTGAATGCAAAAGGCACAATGCCGACTTAAGGACAAGAAGAGTTAAACTTCTAAGAGTTTGTCCATTGAGCTGCTCCTGGTAGACCAGTATTAGATTCCGATGCACCAGTGATGGTTTACTGTATTCCTTCGACCTTCACATTGACCATGAAACACAGTAATTGCATCGGGATTGAATACAAAAATCACAATGCCGACTTAAGTACAAGAGGACTGACTCTTCTTGCATTCCATGAATTGAACCATTCCTGTGAGATCAGTTTTAGATTCTGATGCTTCAATTCAGGCTCACTGTATCCCTTGGACCTGCATATTGACAATGATACACAGAAATTGCATCGGAATTAAATACAAGACGCACAATGCCGACATAGGTACAAGAAGACTGCCTCCTCTTACTGTCTATATTTTGAACCTTTCCTGTGAGACCAATTTTTGATTCCTATGCTTCATTTCAGGTTTACTGTATCCCTTGGAACTTCTTATTGACTATGAAACACAGAAATTTTATTGGAAATTAATGTAAAAGTCACAATGCCGACCTAAGTACAAGACGACTGACTCGTCTTACTCTCTATGTTTTGAACATTTCCTGTGGGACCAGTTTTGATTACGATGCTTCACAACAAGTTTACTGTATCTCTTGGACCTTCTTATTGACGATGAGCCACCGATATTACATCGGAATTAAATACAAAAGGCAAAATGCCGACTTAAAATCAAGAAGACTGACTCTTCTCACTGCCTATGATTTGAACCTTTCCTGTGAGACCAGTTTTACATTCCGATGCTTTACTTCAGGTTTAATGTATCCCTTGGATCTTCTTATTGACGATGAAACACAGAAATTGCATCGGAATTAAATACAAAAGGCACAATGCCTACTTAAGAACCAGAGGACTGACTCTTCTTACATTCTTAGATTTGAACCTTTCCTGTGAGACCAGTTTTAGATTCCGATACATCACTTCAGGTTTACTGTATCCCTTGGACCTTCTTATTGACGAAGAAACGCAGAAATTGAATTGGAATTAAATACAAAAGGCACAATGCCGATTTAAGTACAAGAAGACTGACTCTTCTTTTTGTCTATGATTTGAACCTTTGCTGTGAGACCAGTTTCGATTCGGATGCTTCACTTCAGGTTTACTGTATCCCTTGGACCTTCTTATTGTCGATGAAACACAGAAATTGCATAGGAACTAAATACAAAAGGTAGAATGCCGACTTAAGTACAAGAAGGCTGTCTCTTCTTACTGACTATGATTTGAACCTTTCCTGTGAGACCAGTTTTGATTCTGATGCTTCACTTCAGGTTTACTGTATCCCTCAGACTTTCTTGTTGACGATGAAACACAGAAATTGCATCGGAAGTAAATACAAAAGGCACAATGCCGACTTAAAAACAAGTAGACCGACTGTTCTTATTGTCTATGTTTTGAAAGTTTCCTGTGAGACCAGTTTTGATTCCGATTCTTCACTTCAGGTTTACTGTATCCCTTGGACCTTCTTATTGACGAAGAAACACAGAAATTGCATCGGCATTAAATACAAAATGAACAATGCCGATTTAAGTCAAGAAGACTGACTCTTCTTACTGTCTATGATTTGAACCTTTCCTGTGAGACCTGTTTAAGATTACGGTGCTTCACTTCAGGTTTACTGTATCCCTTGAACCTTCTTATTGACGATGAAACACATAAATTGAATTGGTATTAAATACAAAACGCACAGTGCCAACTTAAGTACAAGAAGACTGACTCTTCATGATGTCTATGCTTTTGAACCTTTACTGTGAGACCAGTTTTAGATTCCGATGCTTCACTTCAGTGTTAATGTATCCCTTGGACCTTCTTATTGACTATGAAACACAGAAATTGCATCGGAATTAAATACAAAAGCCAAAATGCCGACCTAACTACAAGAAGACTTACTCTTCTTACAGTCTATGCTTTGAACCTTTCCTGTGAGACCAGTTTTAGATTCCGAAGCTTCACTTTGGTTTACTGTATCCATTGCACCTTCATATTGATGATGAAACACAGAAATTGCATCGGAAATA
The DNA here is from genome assembly GCF_021461395.2 of Schistocerca americana. Lineage (NCBI taxonomy): Eukaryota > Metazoa > Arthropoda > Insecta > Orthoptera > Acrididae > Schistocerca > Schistocerca americana. Next base: position 3,464,262 of record NW_025726071.1, read on the forward strand.
AATACAAAAGGAACATTGCCGACCTAAGTACAAGAAGACTGAGTCTTCTTTCTGTCTATGATTTAAACCTTTCCTGTGAAACCAGTTTTAGATTCCTATGCTTCATTTCAGGTTACTGTATCCCTTGGACCTTCTTATTGACGATGGAACACAGAAATTGCATCGGAATTAAATACAAAAGGCACAATGCCGACTTAAGTACAAGAGGACTGACTCTTCTTACATTCCATGATTTGAACCTTTCCTGTGAGATCAGTTTTAGATTCCGAAGCTTCACTTCAGGTTTACTGTATCCCTTGGACCTTCTTATTGACGAAGAAACACAGAAATTGCATCGGGAATAAATACAAAAGGCACAATGCCAATTTAAGTACAAGAAGACTGACTCTTCTTACTGTCTATGATTTGAACCTTTCCTGTGAGACCTGTTTTAGATTACGGTGCTTCACTTCAGGTTTACTGTATCCCTTGGACCATCTTATTGACGATGAACCACAGAAATTGCATCGGAGTTAAATACAAAAGGCACAATGCCGACTTAAGTACAAGAAGACTGACTCTTCTTACTGTCTATGTTTTGAACCTTTCCTGCGAGACCTGTTTTAGATTACGATGATGCAGTCCAGGTTTACTGTATCCCTTGGACCTTCTGACTGACGATGAACCAGAGAAGTTGCATTGGAATTAAATACAAAGGCACAATGCCGACTTAAGTACAAGAAGACTGACTCTTATTACGTTCTATGTTTTGAATCTTTACTGTGAGACCAGTTTTAGATTCCGATGCTTCACTTCAGGTTTACTGTATCCCTTGGACCTTCTTATTGACGATGAAACACAGATATTGCATCGGAATTAAATAGAAAAGTCAAAATGGCGACTTAAGTACAAGAAAGCTGGCTCATCTTACTGTCTTTATTTTGAACCTTTCCTGTGAGACCCGTTTTATATTCTGATGCTTCACTTTGGTTTACTGTATCCCTTGGACCTTCATATTGACGATGAAACACAGAAATTGCATCGGAATTAAATACAAAAGGCACAATGCCGACTTACGTACAAGAAGACATAGTCTCCTTACTGTCTATGATTTGAACTTACCTGTGAGACCAGTTTTAGATTCCTATGCTTCATTTCAGGTTTACTGTATCCCTGGTACCTTCTTATTGACGATGAAACACAGAAATTGCATCGGAGTTAAATACAAAAGGCACAATGCTGACTTAAGTACAAGAGACACTTCTTACGTTCTACGATTTGAATCTTTCCAGTGAGACCAGTTTTGATTCCGATGTTTCACTTCAGGTTTACTGTATCCCTTGGATCTTCATATTGACGATGAATCACAGAAATTGCATCGGATTTAAATACAAAAGGCCCAACGCCGACTTAAGTACAAGAGGACTGACTCTTCTTATATTCTATGATTTGAACCTCTCCTGTGAGACCAGTTTTAGATTCCGATGCTTCACTTCAGGTTTACTGTATCCCTTGGACCATCTTATTGACGATGAAACACAGAAATCGCATCGGAATTAAATCCAAAAGCACAATGCCGACTTAAGTACAAAAAGACTGACTCCTCTTACTGTCTAGGTTTTGAACCTTTCCTGTGTGACCAGTTTTGATTCCGATGCTTCATTTCAGGTTTACTGTATCCCTTGGACCTTGGCCAGCCGAAGTGGCCGTGCGGTTATAGGCGCTGCAGTCTGGACCGCTAGACCGGTACGGTCGCAGGTTCGAATCCTGCCTCAGGCATGGATGTTTGTGATGTCCTTAGGTTAGTTAGGTTTAACTAGTTCTAAGTTCTAGGGGACTAATGACCTCAGCAGTTGAGTCCCATAGTGCTCAGAGCAATTTGAACCATTTGAACCTTGGACCTTCTTAATGACGATCAAACACAGAAATTGCATCGGAATTAAATACAAAAGGCACAATGCCGACTTAAGTACAAGAGACTCTTCTTACGTTCTACGATTTGAACCTTTCCTGTGAGACCAGTTTTGATTCCGATGTTTCACTTCAGGTTTACTGTATCCCTTGGACCTTCTTATTGACGATGAAACACAGAAATCGCATCGGAATTAAATACAAAAGGCACAATGCCGACTTAAGTACAAGAAGACTGACTCCTCTTACTGTCTATGTTTTGAACCTTTGCTGTGAGACCAGTTTTGATACCGATGCTTCACTTCAGGTTTACTGTATCCCTTGGACCTTGGCCAGCCGAAGTGGCCGTGCGGTTATAGGCGCTGCAGTCTGGAACCGCTAAACCGCTATGGTCGCAGGTTCGAATCCAGCCTTAGGCTTGGTTGTTTGTGATGTCCTTAGGTTAGTTAGGTTTAACTAGTTCTATGTTCTAGGGGACTAATGACCTGAGCAGTTGAGTCCCATAGTGCTCAGAGCCATTAGAACCATTTGAACCTTGGACCTTCTTAATGCCGATCAAACACAGAAATTGCATCGGAATTAAATAGAAAAGGCACAATGCCGACTTAAGTACAAGAAGACTGACTCTTCTTACTGTCTATGTTTTGAACCTATCCTGTGAGACCAGTTTTAGATGCGGATGCTTTACTTCACGTTTACTGTATCCCTTGGACCATCTTATTGACGATGGAACATAGAAATTGCATCGGAACTGAATACAAAAGGCACAATGCCTACTTAAGTAATAGAAGACTGACTCTTCTTACATTCTATGAATTGAACCTTTCCTGTGAGACCAGTTTTAGTTTCCGATGCTTCACTTCAGGGTTAATGTATCCCTTGGACCTTCTTATTGACGATGAAACACAGAAATTGCATCGGAATTAAATACAAAAGTCAAAATGCCGACTTACGTACAAGAACACTGACTCTTCTTACTGTCTATGTTTTGAACATTTCCTGTGAGACCAGTTTTAGATTCCAATGCTTCACTTTGGTATTACTGTATCCCTTGGACCTTCATATTGACGATGAAACAGAGAAATTGCATCGGAAAGAAATACAAAAGGCACATTGCCGACCTAAGTACAAGAAGACTGAGTCTTCTTACTGTCTATGATTTAAACCTTTCCTGTGAGACCAGTTTTAGATTCCTATGCTTAATTTCAGGTTTACTGTATCCCTTGGACCTCCATATTGACGATGAAACACAGAAATTGCTTCGGAAATAAATATAAAAGGCACAATGCCGACTTAAGTACAAGAGACTCTTCTTACGTTTTACGATTTGAACCTTTCCTGTGAGACCAGTTTTGATTCCGATGTTTCACTTCAGGTTTACTGTATCCCTTGGATCTTCATATTGACGATGAATCACAGAAATTGCATCGGAATTAAATACAAAAGGTACAACGCCGACTTAAGTACAAGAGGACTGACTCTTCTTACATTCTATGATTTGAACCCTTCCTGTGAGACCAGTTTTAGATTCCGATGCTTCACGTCAGGTTTACTGTATCCCTTGGACCTTCTGACTGACGAAGAACCACAGAAGTTGCATTGGAATTAAAAACAAAAGGCACAATGCCGCCTTAAGTACAAGAAGACTGACTCTTCTTACTGTCTATGATTTGAACCTTTCCTATGAGACCAGTTTTAGATGCCGATGCTTTACTTCAGGTTTACTGTATCCCTTGGACCTACTTGTTGACGATGAAACACAGAAATTGCGTCGGAATTAAATACAAAAGGCACGATGCCGACATAAAAAGAAGAAGACCGACTCTCCTTACTGACTATGTTTTTAACCTCTCCTGTGAGACCAGTTATTGATTCCGATGCTTTACTTCAGGTTTACTGTATCCCTTGGACCTTCTTGTTGACGATGAAACACAGAAATTGCGTCGGAATTAAATACAAAAGGCACGATGCCGACATAAAAACAAGAAGACCGACTCTTCTTACTGACTATGTTTTGAACCTCTCCTGTGAGACCAGTTATTGATTCCGATGCTTTACTTCAGGTTTACTGTATCCCTTGGACCTTCTTATTGACGATGAAACACAGAAATTGCATCGAAGTAAAATACAAAAGGCACAATGCCGACTTAGGTACCAGAAGACTGACTCTTCTTACATTCTACGATTTGAACCTTTCCTGTGAGACCAGTTTTGATTCCGATGCTTCACGTCAGGTTTACTGTATCCCTTAGATCTTCATATTGACGATGAAGCACAGAAACTGTATCGGAAGTAAATACAAAAGGCACAATGTCGACTTAAGTACAAGAGGACTGACTCTTCTTACAATCTATCATTTGAACCTTTCCTGTAAGACCAGTTTTAGATTCCGATGCTTCACTTCAGGTTTACTGTATCCCTTGCACCTTTTTATTGACGATGAAACACAGAAATTGCATCGGAATTAAATACAAAAGGCACAATGCCGACTTAAGTAAAAGAAGACTGACTCTTCTTACTGTCTATGTTTTGAACCTTTCCTGTTTGATCATTTTTATATTCCGATGCTTTAGTTTAGGTTTACTGTATCCCTTGGACCTTCTTATTGACGATGAAACAAGAAATTGCATCGGATTTAAATACATAAGGCACAATGCCGACTTAAGTACAAGAGGACTGCCTCTTCTTACATTCTATGATTTGAACCTACCTGTGAGACCAGTTTTAGTTTCCGATGCTTCACATCAGGTTTACTGTATCCCTTGGACCTTCTGACTGACGATGAACCACAGAAGTTGCATTGGAATTAAATACAAAAGGAACAATGCCGACTTGAGTACAAGAAGACTGACTCTTCTTAATGTCTATATTTGAATCTTTACTGTGAGACCAGTTTTAGATTCCGATGCTTCACTTCAGGTTTACTGTATCCCTTGGCCCTTCTTATTGACGATGAAACACAGAAATCGCATCGGAATTAAATACAAAAGCCAAAATGGCAACTTAAGGACAAGAAGACTGACCGATCCTACTGTCTTTATTTTGATCCTTTCCTGTGAGACCCGTTTTAGATTCCGATGCTTCACTTTGGTTTACGGTATCCCTTGGACCTTCATATTGTCGATGAAACACAGAAATTGCATCGGAATTACATACAAAAGGCACAATGCCGACTTATGTACAAGGAGACTAAGTCTTCTTACTGTCTATGGTTTAAACCTTTCCTGTGAGCCCAGTTTTGATTCCGATGCTTCACAACAGATTTACTGTTTCCCTTGTACCTTCTTATTGACGATGAAACACAGAAATTGCATCGGAATTAAATACAAAAGGCAGAATGCCGACTTAAGTACAAGAACACTGACTCTTCTTACTGTGTATGTTTTAAACCTTTCGTGTGTGATCAGTTTTAGAATCCGATGTTTCATTTCAGGTTTACTGTATCCCTTGTACCTTCTTATTGACGATGAAACAGAGAAATTGCATCGGAAAGAAATACAAAAGGCACATTGCCGACCTAAGTACAAGAAGACTGACTCTTCTTACTGTCTATGATTTGAACCATTCCTGTGAGACCAGTTTTGATTCCGATGCTTCACTTCAGGTTTACTGTTTCCCTTGGACTTTCTTATTGACGATGAAACACAGAAAATGCGTCGGAATTAAATACAAATGCCATAATGTCCACTTAAAGACAAGAAGACTGACTCTTCTTACTGTCTATGTTTTGAACCTAGCCTGTGAGACCAGTTTTAGATGCCGATGCTTTACTTCAAATTTACTGTATCCCTTGGACCTTCTTACTGACGATGGAACATAGAAATTGCATCGGAACTAAATACAAAAGGCACAATGCCGACTTAAGTACAAGAGGACTGACTCTTCTTACATTCTATGAATTGAACCTTTTCTGTGAGACCTGTTTTAGATTCCGATGCTTCACTTCAGTGTTAATGTATCCCTTGGACCTTCTTATTGACGATGAAACACAGAAATTGCGTCGGAATTAAATACAAATTTCGTAATGCCCACTTAGAAACAAGAAGACTGACTCTTCTCACTGTCTATGATTTGAACCTTTCCTATGAGACCAGTTTTAGATGCCGATGCTTTACTTCAGGTTTACTGTATCCCTTGGACCTTCTTGTTGACGATGAAACACAGAAATTGCGTCGGAATTAAATACAAAAGGCACGATGCCGACATAAAAACAAGAAGACCGACTCTTCTTACTGACTATGTTTTGAACCTCTCCTGTGAGACCAGTTATTGATTCCGATGCTTTACTTCAGGTTTACTGTATCCCTTGGACCTTCTTATTGACGATGAAACACAGAAATTGCATCGAAGTAAAATACAAAAGGCACAATGCCGACTTAGGTACCAGAAGACTGACTCTTCTTACATTCTACGATTTGAACCTTTCCTGTGAGACCAGTTTCGATTCCGATGCTTCACGTCAGGTTTACTGTATCCTTTAGATCTTCATATTGACGATGAAGCACAGAAACTGTATCGGAAGTAAATACAAAAGGCACAATGCCGACTTAAGTACAAGAGGACTGACTCTTCTTACAATCTATCATTTGAACCTTTCCTGTGAGACCAGTTTTAGATTCCGATGCTTCACTTCAGGTTTACTGTATCCCTTGGACCTTTTTATTGACGATGAAACACAGAAATTGCATCGGAATTAAATACAAAAGGCACAATGCCGACTTAAGTAAAAGAAGACTGACTCTTCTTACTGTCTATGTTTTGAACCTTTCCTGTTTGATCATTTTTATATTCCGATGCTTTAGTTTAGGTTTACTGTATCCCTTGGACCTTCTTATTGACGATGAAACAAGAAATTGCATCGGATTTAAATACATAAGGCACAATGCCGACTTAAGTACAAGAGGACTGCCTCTTCTTACATTCTATGATTTGAACCTACCTGTGAGACCAGTTTTAGTTTCCGATGCTTCACATCAGGTTTACTGTATCCCTTGGACCTTCTGACTGACGATGAACCACAGAAGTTGCATTGGAATTAAATACAAAAGGAACAATGCCGACTTGAGTACAAGAAGACTGACTCTTCTTAATGTCTATATTTGAATCTTTACTGTGAGACCAGTTTTAGATTCCGATGCTTCACTTCAGGTTTACTGTATCCCTTGGCCCTTCTTATTGACGATGAAACACAGAAATCGCATCGGAATTAAATACAAAAGCCAAAATGGCAACTTAAGGACAAGAAGACTGACCGATCCTACTGTCTTTATTTTGATCCTTTCCTGTGAGACCCGTTTTAGATTCCGATGCTTCACTTTGGTTTACGGTGTCCCTTGGACCTTCATATTGTCGATGAAACACAGAAATTGCATCGGAATTACATACAAAAGGCACAATGCCGACTTATGTACAAGGAGACTAAGTCTTCTTACTGTCTATGGTTTAAACCTTTCCTGTGAGCCCAGTTTTGATTCCGATGCTTCACAACAGATTTACTGTTTCCCTTGTACCTTCTTATTGACGATGAAACACAGAAATTGCATCGGAATTAAATACAAAAGGCAGAATGCCGACTTAAGTTCAAGAACACTGACTCTTCTTACTGTGTATGTTTTAAACCTTTCGTGTGTGATCAGTTTTAGAATCCGATGTTTCATTTCAGGTTTACTGTATCCCTTGTACCTTCTTATTGACGATGAAACAGAGAAATTGCATCGGAAAGAAATACAAAAGGCACATTGCCGACCTAAGTACAAGAAGACTGACTTTTCTTACTGTCTATGATTTGAACCATTCCTGTGAGACCAGTTTTGATTCCGATGCTTCACTTCAGGTTTACTGTTTCCCTTGGACTTTCTTATTGACGATGAAACACAGAAAATGCGTCGGAATTAAATACAAATGCCATAATGTCCACTTAAAGACAAGAAGACTGACTCTTCTTACTGTCTATGTTTTGAACCTATCCTGTGAGACCAGTTTTAGATGCCGATGCTTTACTTCAAATTTACTGTATCCCTTGGACCTTCTTACTGACGATGGAACATAGAAATTGCATCGGAACTAAATACAAAAGGCACAATGCCGACTTAAGTACAAGAGGACTGACTCTTCTTACATTCTATGAATTGAACCTTTTCTGTGAGACCTGTTTTAGATTCCGATGCTTCACTTCAGTGTTAATGTATCCCTTGGACCTTCTTATTGACGATGAAACGCAGAAATTGCGTCGGAATTAAATACAAAAGGCACAATGCCGACATAAAAACAAGAAGACCGACTCTTCTTACTGACTATGTTTTGAACCTCTCCTGTGAGACCAGTTATTGATTCCGATGCTTTACTTCAGGTTTACTGTATCCCTTGGACCTTCTTATTGACGATGAAACACAGAAATTGCATCGAAGTAAAATACAAAAGGCACAATGCCGACTTAGGTACCAGAAGACTGACTCTTCTTACATTCTACGATTTGCACCTTTCCTGTGAGACCAGTTTTGATTCCGATGCTTCACTTCAGGTTTACTGTATCCCTTAGATCTTCATATTGACGATGAAGCACAGAAACTGTATCGGAAGTAAATACAAAAGGCACAATGCCGACTTAAGTACAAGAGGACTGACTCTTCTTACAATCTATCATTTGAACCTTTCCTGTGAGACCAGTTTTAGATTCCGATGCTTCACTTCAGGTTTACTGTATCCCTTGGACCCTTTTATTGACGATGAAACACAGAAATTGCATCGGAATTAAATACAAAAGGCACAATGCCGACTTAAGTAAAAGAAGACTGACTCTTCTTACTGTCTATGTTTTGAACCTTTCCTGTTTGATCATTTTTATATTCCGATGCTTTAGTTTAGGTTTACTGTATCCCTTGGACCTTCTTATTGACGATGAAACAAGAAATTGCATCGGATTTAAATACATAAGGCACAATGCCGACTTAAGTACAAGAGGACTGCCTCTTCTTACATTCTATGATTTGAACCTACCTGTGAGACCAGTTTTAGTTTCCGATGCTTCACATCAGTTTTACTGTATCCCTTGGACCTTCTGACTGACGATGAACCACAGAAGTTGCATTGGAATTAAATACAAAAGGAACAATGCCGACTTGAGTACAAGAAGACTGACTCTTCTTAATCTCTATATATGAATCTTTACTGTGAGACCAGTTTTAGATTCCGATGCTTCACTTCAGGTTTACTGTATCCCTTGGACCTTTTTATTGACGATGAAACACGGAAATTGCAACGGAATTACATACAAAAATCAAAATGCCGACTTAAGTACAGGAAGAGTGACTCATCTTACTGTCTATATTTTGAACCTTTCCTGTGAGACCAGTTTTAGATTCCGATGCGTCACTTTGGTTTACTGCATCCCTTGGACCTTTATATTGTCAATGAAATACAGAAACATCATCGGAATAAAATACAAAAGGCACAATGCCGACTTAAGTACAAGAAGAGTGACTCTTTTTACTGTCTATGTTTTGAACCTTTCCTGTGAGACCAGTTTTGATTCCGATGCTTCACTTCAGGTTTACTGTATCCCTTGGATCTTCATATTGACGATGAAACACAGATATTGCGTCGGTATTAAATACAAAAGGCACAATGTCGACTTAAAAACATGAAGACTGACTCCTCTTACTGTCTATGTTTGAATCTTTCCTGTGTGATCAGTTTTAGATTCCGATGCTTTAGTTCAGGTTTACTGTATCCCTTGGACATTCTTATTGACGATGAAAAACAGAAATTGCATCGGATCCAAATACAAAGTGCACAATGCCGGCTTAAGTACAAGAGGACTGGCTCTTCTTACATTCTATGACTTGAAGTTTCCTGTGAGACCAGTTTTAGTTTCCGATGCCTCACTTAAGGTTTACTGTATCCCTTGGCCCTTCTTATTGACGATGAAACACAGAAATTGCATCGGAATTAAATACAAAAGCCAAAATGGCAACTTAAGGACAAGAAGACTGACCGATCCTACTGTCTTTATTTTGATTCTTTCCTGTAAGACCCGTTTTAGATTCCGATGCTTCACTTTGGTTTACTGTATCCCTTGGACCTTCATATTGTCGATGAAACACAGAAATTGCATCGGAATTACATACAAAAGGCACAATGCCGACTTATGTACAAGGAGACTAAGTCTTCTTACTGTCTATGATTTAAACCTTTCCTGTGGGCCCAGTTTTGATTCCGATGCTTCACAACAGATTTACTGTTTCCCTTGTACCTTCTTATTGACGATGAAACACAGAAATTGCATCGGAATTAAATACAAAAGGGAGAATGCCGACTTAAGTACAAGAACACTGACTCTTCTTACTGTGTATGTTTTAAACCTTTCGTGTGTGATCAGTTTTAGAATCCGATGTTTCATTTCAGGTTTACTGTATCCCTTGTACCTTCTTATTGTCGATGAAACAGAGAAATTGCATCGGAAAGAAATACAAAAGGCACATTGCCGACCTAAGTACAAGAAGACTGACTCTTCTTACTGTCTATGATTTGAACCACTCCTGTGAGACCAGTTTTGATTCCGATGCTTCACTTCAGGTTTACTGTTTCCCTTGGACTTTCTTATTGACGATAAAACACAGAAAATGCGTCGGAATTAAATACAAATGCCATAATGTCCACTTAAAGACAAGAAGACTGACTCTTCTTACTGTCTATGTTTTGAACCTATCCTGTGAGACCAGTTTTAGATGCCGATGCTTTACTTCAAATTTACTGTATCCCTTGGACCTTCTTATTGACGATGGAACATAGAAATTGCATCGGAACTAAATACAAAAGGCACAATGCCGACTTAAGTACAAGAGGACTGACTCTTCTTACATTCTATGAATTGAACCTTTACTGTGAGACCAGTTTTAGATTCCGATGCCTCACTTCAGTGTTAATGTATCCCTTGGACCTTCTTAATGACGATGAAACACAGAAATTGCGTCGGAATTAAATACAAATTTCGTAATGCCCACTTAGAAACAAGAAGACTGACTCTTCTCACTGTCTTTGATTTGAACCTTTCCTATGAGACCAGTTTTAGATGCCGATGCTTTACTTCAGGTTTACTGTATCCCTTGGACCTTCTTGTTGACGATGAAACACAGAAATTGCGTCGGAATTAAATACGAAAGGCACGATGCCGACATAAAAACAAGAAGACCGACTCTTCTTACTGACTATGTTTTGAACCTCTCCTGTGAGACCAGTTATTGATTCCGATGCTTTACTTCAGGTTTACTGTATCCCTTGGACCTTCTTATTGACGATGAAACAAAGAAATTGCATCGGCATTAAATACAAAAATCACAATGCCGACTTATGTACAAGAAGACTGACTCTTCTTAATGTCTATATTTGAATCTTTACTGTGCGACCAGTTTTAGATTCCGATGCTTCGCTTCAGGTTTACTGTATTCCATGGACGTTCTTATTGACATTGAAACACGGAAATTGCAACGGAATTACATACAAAAATCAAAATGCCGACTTAAGTACAAGAAGAGTGACTGATCTTACTGTCTATATTTTTAATCTTTCCTGTGAGACCAGTTTTAGATTCTGATGCGTCACTTTGGTTTACTGTATCCCTTGGACCTTTATATTGTCAATGAAACACAGAAACATCATCGGAATAAAATACAAAAGGCACAATGCCGACTTATGTACAAGGTGACTAAGTCTTCTTACTGTCTATGATTTAAACCTTTCCTGTGAGCCCAGTTTTGATTCCGATGCTTCACAACAGATTTACTGTATCCCTTGTACCTTCTTATTGACGATGAAACACAGAAATTGCATCGGAATTAAATACAAAAGGCAGAATGCCGACTTAAGTACAAGAACACTGACTCTTCTTACTGTGTATGTTTTAAACCTTTCGTGTGTGACCAGTTTTAGAATCCGATGTTTCATTTCAGGTTTACTGTATCCCTTGTACCTTCTTATTGACGATGAAACAGAGAAATTGCATCGGAAAGAAATACAAAAGGCACATTGCCGACCTAAGTACAAGAAGACTGAGTCTTCTTACTGTCTATGATTTAAACCTTTCCTGTGAGACCAGTTTTAGATTCCTATGCTTAATTTCAGGTTTACTGTATCCCTTGGACCTCCATATTGACGATGAAACACAGAAATTGCATCGGAATTAAATACAAAAGGCACAATGCCGACTTAAGTAAAAGAAGACTGACTCTTCTTACTGTCTATGTTTTGAACCTTTCCTGTTTGATCATTTTTATATTCCGATGCTTTAGTTTAGGTTTACTGTATCCCTTGGACCTTCTTATTGACGATGAAACAAGAAATTGCATCGGATTTAAATACATAAGGCACAATGCCGACTTAAGTACAAGAGGACTGCCTCTTCTTACATTCTATGATTTGAACCTACCTGTGAGACCAGTTTTAGTTTCCGATGCTTCACATCAGGTTTACTGTATCCCTTGGACCTTCTGACTGACGATGAACCACAGAAGTTGCATTGGAATTAAATACAAAAGGAACAATGCCGACTTGAGTACAAGAAGACTGACTCTTCTTAATGTCTATACTTGAATCTTTACTGTGAGACCACTTTTAGATTCCGATGCTTCACTTCAGGTTTACTGTATCCCTTGGACCTTCTTATTGACGATGAAACACGGAAATTGCAACGGAATTACATACAAAAATCAAAATGCCGACTTAAGTACAGGAAGAGTGACTCATCTTACTGTCTATATTTTGAACCTTTCCTGTGAGACCAGTTTTAGATTCCGATGCGTCACTTTGGTTTACTGCATCCCTTGGACCTTTATATTGTCAATGAAACACAGAAACATCATCGGAATAAAATACAAAAGGCACAATGCCGACTTAAGTACAAGAAGACTGACTCTTTTTACTGTCTATGTTTTGAACCTTTCCTGTGAGACCAGTTTTGATTCCGATGCTTCACTTCAGGTTTACTGTATCCCTTGGATCTTCATATTGACGATGAAACACAGATATTGCGTCGGTATTAAATACAAAAGGCACAATGTCGACTTAAAAACATGAAGACTGACTCCTCTTACTGTCTATGTTTGAATCTTTCCTGTGTGATCAGTTTTAGATTCCGATGCTTTAGTTCAGGTTTACTGTATCCCTTGGACATTCTTATTGACGATGAAAAACAGAAATTGCATCGGATCCAAATACAAAATGCACAATGCCGACTTAAGTACAAGAGGACTGGCTCTTCTTACATTCTATGACTTGAAGTTTCCTGTGAGACCAGTTTTAGTTTCCGATGCCTCACTTAAGGTTTACTGTATCCCTTGGCCCTTCTTATTGACGATGAAACACAGAAATTGCATCGGAATTAAATACAAAAGCCAAAATGGCAACTTAAGGACAAGAAGACTGACCGATCCTACTGTCTTTATTTTGATCCTTTCCTGTGAGACCCGTTTTAGATTCCGATGCTTCACTTTGGTTTACGGTATCCCTTGGACCTTCATATTGTCGATGAAACACAGAAATTGCATCGGAATTACATACAAAAGGCACAATGCCGACTTATGTACAAGGAGACTAAGTCTTCTTACTGTCTATGATTTAAACCTTTCCTGTGAGCCCAGTTTTGATTCCGATGCTTCACAACAGATTTACTGTTTCCCTTGTACCTTCTTATTGACGATGAAACACAGAAATTGCATCGGAATTAAATACAAAAGGCAGAATGCCGACTTAAGTACAAGAACACTGACTCTTCTTACTGTGTATGTTTTAAACCTTTCGTGTGTGATCAGTTTTAGAATCCGATGTTTCATTTCAGGTTTACTGTATCCCTTGCACCTTCTTATTGACGATGAAACAGAGAAATTGCATCGGAAAGAAATACAAAAGGCACATTGCCGACCTAAGTACAAGAAGACTGACTCTTCTTACTGTCTATGATTTGAACCATTCCTGTGAGACCAGTTTTGATTCCGATGCTTCACTTCAGGTTTACTGTTTCCCTTGGACTTTCTTATTGACGATGAAACACAGAAAATGCGTCGGAATTAAATACAAATGCCATAATGTCCACTTAAAGACAAGAAGACTGACTCTTCTTACTGTCTATGTTTTGAACCTATCTTGTGAGACCAGTTTTAGATGCCGATGCTTTACTTCAAATTTACTGTATCCCTTGGACCTTCTTACTGACGATGGAACATAGAAATTGCATCGGAACTAAATACAAAAGGCACAATGCCGACTTAAGTACAAGAGGACTGACTCCTCTTACATTCTATGTATTGAACCTTTTCTGTGAGACCAGTTTTAGATTCCGATGCTTCACTTCAGTGTTAATGTATCCCTTGGACCTTCTTATTGACGATGAAACACAGAAATTGCGTCGGAATTAAATACAAATTTCGTAATGCCCACTTAGAAACAAGAAGACTGACTCTTCTCACTGTCTATGATTTGAACCTTTCCTATGAGACCAGTTTTAGATGCCGATGCTTTACTTCAGGTTTACTGTATCCCTTGGACCTTCTTGTTGACGATGAAACACAGAAATTGCGTCGGAATTAAATACAAAAGGCACGATGCCGACATAAAAACAAGAAGACCGACTCTTCTTACTGACTATGTTTTGAACCTCTCCTGTGAGACCAGTTATTGATTCCGATGCTTTACTTCAGGTTTACTGTATCCCTTGGACCTTCTTATTGACGATGAAACACAGAAATTGCATCGAAGTAAAATACAAACAGCACAATGCCGACTTAGGTACCAGAAGACTGACTCTTCTTACATTCTACGATTTGAACCTTTCCTGTGAGACCAGTTTTGATTCCGATGCTTCACTTCAGGTTAACTGTATCCCTTAGATCTTCATATTGACGATGAAGCACAGAAACTGTATCGGAAGTAAATACAAAAGGCACAATGCCGACTTAAGTAAAAGAAGACTGACTCTTCTTACTGTCTATGATTTGAACCTTTCCTGTTTGATCATTTTTATATTCCGATGCTTTAGTTTAGGTTTACTGTATCCCTTGGACCTTCTTATTGACGATGAAACAAGAAATTGCATCGGATTTAAATACATAAGGCACAATGCCGACTTAAGTACAAGAGGACTGCCTCTTCTTACATTCTATGATTTGAACCTACCTGTGAGACCAGTTTTAGTTTCCGATGCTTCACATCAGGTTTACTGTATCCCTTGGACCTTCTGACTGACGATGAACCACAGAAGTTGCATTGGAATTAAATACAAAAGGAACAATGCCGACTTGAGTACAAGAAGACTGACTCTTCTTAATCTCTATATTTGAATCTTTACTGTGAGACCAGTTTTAGATTCCGATGCTTCACTTCAGGTTTACTGTATCCCTTGGACCTTCTTATTGACGATGAAACACGGAAATTGCAACGGAATTACATACAAAAATCAAAATGCCGACTTAAGTACAGGAAGAGTGACTCATCTTACTGTCTATATTTTGAACCTTTCCTGTGAGACCAGTTTTAGATTCCGATGCGTCACTTTGGTTTACTGCATCCCTTGGACCTTTATATTGTCAATGAAACACAGAAACATCATCGGAATAAAATACAAAAGGCACAATGCCGACTTAAGTACAAGAAGACTGACTCTTTTTACTGTCTATGTTTTGAACCTTTCCTGTGAGACCAGTTTTGATTCCGATGCTTCACTTCAGGTTTACTGTATCCCTTGGATCTTCATATTGACGATGAAACACAGATATTGCGTCGGTATTAAATACAAAAGGCACAATGTCGACTTAAAAACATGAAGACTGACTCCTCTTACTGTCTATGTTTAATCTTTCCTGTGTGATCAGTTTTAGATTCCGATGCTTTAGTTCAGGTTTACTGTATCCCTTGGACATTCTTATTGACGATGAAAAACAGAAATTGCATCGGATCCAAATACAAAATGCACAATGCCGACTTAAGTACAAGAGGACTGGCTCTTCTTACATTCTATGACTTGAAGTTTCCTGTGAGACCAGTTTTAGTTTCCGATGCCTCACTTAAGGTTTACTGTATCCCTTGGCCCTTCTTATTGACGATGAAACACAGAAATTGCATCGGAATTAAATACAAAAGCCAAAATGACAACTTAAGGACAAGAAGACTGACCGATCCTACTGTCTTTATTTTGATCCTTTCCTGTGAGACCCGTTTTAGATTCCGATGCTTCACTTTGGTTTACGGTATCCCTTGGACCTTCATATTGTCGATGAAACACAGAAATTGCATCGGAATTACATACAAAAGGCACAATGCCGACTTATGTACAAGGAGACTAAGTCTTCTTACTGTCTATGATTTAAACCTTTCCTGTGAGCCCAGTTTTGATTCCGATGCTTCACAACAGATTTACTGTTTCCCTTGTACCTTCTTATTGACGATGAAACACAGAAATTGCATCGGAATTAAATACAAAAGGCAGAATGCCGACTTAAGTACAAGAACACTGACTCTTCTTACTGTGTATGTTTTAAACCTTTCGTGTGTGATCAGTTTTAGAATCCGATGTTTCATTTCAGGTTTACTGTATCCCTTGCACCTTCTTATTGACGATGAAACAGAGAAATTGCATCGGAAAGAAATACAAAAGGCACATTGGGGACCTAAGTACAAGAAGACTGACTCTTCTTACTGTCTATGATTTGAACCATTCCTGTGAGACCAGTTTTGATTCCGATGCTTCACTTCAGGTTTACTGTTTCCCTTGGACTTTCTTATTGACGATGAAACACAGAAAATGCGTCGGAATTAAATACAAATGCCATAATGTCCACTTAAAGACAAGAAGACTGACTCTTCTTACTGTCTATGTTTTGAACCTATCCTGTGAGACCAGTTTTAGATGCCGATGCTTTACTTCAAATTTACTGATCCCTTGGACCTTCTTACTGACGATGGAACATAGAAATTGCATCGGAACTAAATACAAAAGGCACAATGCCGACTTAAGTACAAGAGGACTGACTCCTCTTACATTCTATGAATTGAACCTTTTCTGTGAGACCAGTTTTAGATTCCGATGCTTCACTTCAGTGTTAATGTATCCCTTGGACCTTCTTATTGACGATGAAACACAGAAATTGCGTCGGAATTAAATACAAATTTCGTAATGCCCACTTAGAAAGAAGAAGACTGACTCTTCTCACTGTCTATGATTTGAACCTTTCCTATGAGACCAGTTTTAGATGCCGATGCTTTACTTCAGGTTTACTGTATCCCTTGGACCTTCTTGTTGACGATGAAACACAGAAATTGCGTCGGAATTAAATACAAAAGGCACGATGCCGACATAAAAACAAGAAGACCGACTCTTCTTACTGACTATGTTTTGAACCTCTCCTGTGAGACCAGTTATTGATTCCGATGCTTTACTTCAGGTTTACTGTATCCCTTGGACCTTCTTATTGACGATGAAACACAGAAATTGCATCGAAGTAAAATACAAACAGCACAATGCCGACTTAGGTACCAGAAGACTGACTCTTCTTACATTCTACGATTTGAACCTTTCCTGTGAGACCAGTTTTGATTCCGATGCTTCACTTCAGGTTAACTGTATCCCTTAGATCTTCATATTGACGATGAAGCACAGAAACTGTATCGGAAGTAAATACAAAAGGCACAATGCCGACTTAAGTAAAAGAAGACTGACTCTTCTTACTGTCTATGATTTGAACCTTTCCTGTTTGATCATTTTTATATTCCGATGCTTTAGTTTAGGTTTACTGTATCCCTTGGATCTTCTTATTGACGATGAAACAAGAAATTGCATCGGATTTAAATACATAAGGCACAATGCCGACTTAAGTACAAGAGGACTGCCTCTTCTTACATTCTATGATTTGAACCTACCTGTGAGACCAGTTTTAGTTTCCGATGCTTCACATCAGGTTTACTGTATCCCTTGGACCTTCTGACTGACGATGAACCACAGAAGTTGCATTGGAATTAAATACAAAAGGAACAATGCCGACTTGAGTACAAGAAGACTGACTCTTCTTAATCTCTATATTTGAATCTTTACTGTGAGACCAGTTTTAGATTCCGATGCTTCACTTCAGGTTTACTGTATCCCTTGGACCTTCTTATTGACGATGAAACACGGAAATTGCAACGGAATTACATACAAAAATCAAAATGCCGACTTAAGTACAGGAAGAGTGACTCATCTTACTGTCTATATTTTGAACCTTTCCTGTGAGACCAGTTTTAGATTCCGATGCGTCACTTTGGTTTACTGCATCCCTTGGACCTTTATATTGTCAATGAAACACAGAAACATCATCGGAATAAAATACAAAAGGCACAATGCCGACTTAAGTACAAGAAGACTGACTCTTTTTACTGTCTATGTTTTGAACCTTTCCTGTGAGACCAGTTTTGATTCCGATGCTTCACTTCAGGTTTACTGTATCCCTTGGATCTTCATATTGACGATGAAACACAGATATTGCGTCGGTATTAAATACAAAAGGCACAATGTCGACTTAAAAACATGAAGACTGACTCCTCTTACTGTCTATGTTTGAATCTTTCCTGTGTGATCAGTTTTAGATTCCGATGCTTTAGTTCAGGTTTACTGTATCCCTTGGACATTCTTATTGACGATGAAAAACAGAAATTGCATCGGATCCAAATACAAAATGCACAATGCCGGCTTAAGTACAAGAGGACTGGCTCTTCTTACATTCTATGACTTGAAGTTTCCTGTGAGACCAGTTTTAGTTTCCGATGCCTCACTTAAGGTTTACTGTATCCCTTGGCCCTTCTTATTGACGATGAAACACAGAAATTGCATCGGAATTAAATACAAAAGCCAAAATGGCAACTTAAGGACAAGAAGACTGACCGATCCTACTGTCTTTATTTTGATTCTTTCCTGTGAGACCCGTTTTAGATTCCGATGCTTCACTTTGGTTTACTGTATCCCTTGGACCTTCATATTGTCGATGAAACACAGAAATTGCATCGGAATTACATACAAAAGGCACAATGCCGACTTATGTACAACGAGACTAAGTCTTCTTACTGTCTATGATTTAAACCTTTCCTGTGGGCCCAGTTTTGATTCCGACGCTTCACAACAGATTTACTGTTTCCCTTGTACCTTCTTATTGACGATGAAACACAGAAATTGCATCGGAATTAAATACAAAAGGCAGAATGCCGACTTAAGTACAAGAACACTGACTCTTCTTACTGTGTATGTTTTAAACCTTTCGTGTGTGATCAGTTTTAGAATCCGATGTTTCATTTCAGGTTTACTGTATCCCTTGTACCTTCTTATTGACGATGAAACAGAGAAATTGCATCGGAAAGAAATACAAAAGGCACATTGCCGACCTAAGTACAAGAAGACTGACTCTTCTTACTGTCTATGATTTGAACCACTCCTGTGAGACCAGTTTTGATTCCGATGCTTCACTTCAGGTTTACTGTTTCCCTTGGACTTTCTTATTGACGATGAAACACAGAAAATGCGTCGGAATTAAATACAAATGCCATAATGTCCACTTAAAGACAAGAAGACTGACTCTTCTTACTGTCTATGTTTTGAACCTATCCTGTGAGACCAGTTTTAGATGCCGATGCTTTACTTAAAATTTACTGTATCCCTTGGACCTTCTTATTGACGATGGAACATAGAAATTGCATCGGAACTAAATACAAAAGGCACAATGCCGACTTAAGTACAAGAGGACTGACTCTTCTTACATTCTATGAATTGAATCTTTACTGTGAGACCAGTTTTAGATTCCGATGCCTCACTTCAGTGTTAATGTATCCCTTGGACCTTCTTATTGACGATGAAACACAGAAATTGCGTTGGAATTAAATACAAATTTTGTAATGCCCACTTAGAAACAAGAAGACTGACTCTTCTCACTGTCTATGATTTGAACCTTTCCTATGAGACCAGTTTTAGATGCCGATGCTTTACTTCAGGTTAGTGTATCCCTT
Source organism: Schistocerca americana (assembly GCF_021461395.2). Taxonomy (NCBI): domain Eukaryota; kingdom Metazoa; phylum Arthropoda; class Insecta; order Orthoptera; family Acrididae; genus Schistocerca; species Schistocerca americana. Next base: position 3,484,164 of record NW_025726071.1, read on the forward strand.
GGACCTTCTTGTTGACGATGAAACACAGAAATTGCGTCGGAATTAAATACAAAAGGCACGATGCCGACATAAAAACAAGAAGACCGACTCTTCTTACTGACTATGTTTTGAACCTCTCCTGTGAGACCAGTTATTGATTCCGATGCTTTACTTCAGGTTTACTGTATCCCTTGGACCTTCTTATTGACGATGAAACACAGAAATTGCATCGAAGTAAAATACAAAAGGCACAATGCCGACTTAGGTACCAGAAGACTGACTCTTCTTACATTCTACGATTTGAACCTTTCCTGTGAGACCAGTTTTGATTCCGATGCTTCACTTCAGGTTTACTGTATCTCTTAGATCTTCATATTGACGATGAAGCACAGAAACTGTATCGGAAGTAAATACAAAAGGCACAATGCCGACTTAAGTACAAGAGGACTGACTCTTCTTACAATCTATCATTCGAACCTTTCCTGTGAGACCAGTTTTAGATTCCGATGCTTCACTTCAGGTTTACTGTATCCCTTGGACCTTTTTATTGACGATGAAACAAAGAAATTGCATCGGCATTAAATACAAAAATCACAATACCGACTTATGTACAAGGAGACTGACTCTTCTTAATGTCCATATTTGAATCTTTACTGTGAGACCAGTTTTAGATTCCGATGCTTCACTTCAGGTTTACTGTATTCCATGGACGTTCTTATTGACATTGAAACACGGAAATTGCAACGGAATTACATACAAAAATCAAAATGCCGACTTAAGTACAAGAAGAGTGACTGATCTTACTGTCTATATTTTTAATCTTTCCTGTGAGACCAGTTTTAGATTCTGATGCGTCACTTTGGTTTACTGTATCCCTTGGACCTTTATATTGTCAATGAAACACAGAAACATCATCGGAATAAAATACAAAAGGCACAATGCCGACTTATGTACAAGGAGACTAAGTCTTCTTACTGTCTATGATTTAAACCTTTCCTGTGAGCCCAGTTTTGATTCCGATGCTTCACAACAGATTTACTGTATCCCTTGTACCCTCTTATTGACGATGAGACACAGAAATTGCATCGGAATTAAATACAAGAGGCACAATGCCGAGTTTAGTACAAGAAGACTGACTCCTCTTACTGTCTATGTTTTGACCTTTCCTGTGAGACCAGTTTTTATTCCGATGCTTCACTTCAGGTTTACTGTATTCCTTGGACCTTCTTATTGACGATGAAACACATAAATTGCATCGGAATTAAATACAATAGGCACAATGCCGACTTAAGTACATAAAAATTGACTCTTCTTACTGTCTATGTTTTGAACCCTTCCTGTGAGACCAGTTTTAGATTCAGATGCTTCACTTCAGGTTAACTGTATCCCTTGGACCTTCTTATTAACGAGGAAACACAGAAATTGCAACGGAATTAAATACAAAAATTCAAAATGCCGACTTAAGTACAAGAAGACTGACTCATCTTACTGTCTATATTTTGAACCTCTCCCGTGAGACCAGTTTTAGATTCCGATGCTTCACTTTTGTTTACTGTATCCCTTGGACCCTCATATTGACGACGAAACACAGAAATTGCATCGGAATTACATACAAATGACACAATGCCGACTCAAGTACAAGAACACTGACTCGTGTTACTATGTATGTTATGAACCATTCCTGTGGGACCAGTTTTGATTCCGATGCTTCACTTAGGTTTACTGTATCAATAGGCCTTTCTTGTTGAGGATGAAACACAGAAATTGCGTCGGAATTAAATACAAAAGGCACAATGCCCACTTAAAAACAAGAAGACTGACTCTTCTTACTCTCTATGCTTTGAACCTTTCCAGTGTGACCAGTTTTAGTTTCCGATGCTTCACATCAGGTTTGCTGTATCCCTTGGACCTTCTGACTGACGATGAACCACAGAAGTTGCATTGGAATTAAATACAAAAGGAACAATGCCGACTTGAGTACAAGAAGACTGACTCTTCTTAATATCTATATTTGAATCTTTACTGTGAGACCAGTTTTAGATTCCGATGCTTCACTTCAGGTTTACTGTATCCCTTGGATCTTCATATTGACGATGAAACACAGATATTGCGTCGGTATTAAATACAAAAGGCACAATGTCGACTTAAAAACATGAAGACTGACTCCTCTTACTGTCTATGTTTGAATCTTTCCCGTGTGATCAGTTTTAGATTCCGATGCTTTAGTTCAGGTTTACTGTATCCCTTGGACATTCTTATTGACGATGAAAAACAGAAATTGCATCGGATCTAAATACAAAATGCACAATGCCGTCTTAAGTACAAGAGGACTGGCTCTTCTTACACTCTATGACTTGAAGTTTCCTGTGAGACCAGTTTTAGTTTCCGATGCCTCACTTAAGGTTTACTGTATCCCTTGTACCTTCTTATTGACGATGAAACACAGAAATTCCATCGGAATGATACACAAAACGCACAATGCAAACTTAAGTACAAGTAAACCGACTCTTCTTACTGTCTATGATTTGAGCCATTCCGGTGACACTAGTTATAGATTCCGATGCTTCACTTCAGGTTTACTGTATCCCTCTGACATTCTTATCGACGATGAAACACAGAAATTGCAACGGAATTAAATACAAAAGGCACAATGCCAACTTAAGTACGAGAAAACTGACTCTTCTTACTGTCTATGTTTTGAACCATTCGAGTGACACTACTTATAGATTCCGATACTTCACTTCAGGTTTACTGTATCCTTCTGACCTTCTTAATGACGATGAAACACAGAAATTGCAACGGAATTAAATACAAAAGGCACAATGCCGACTTAAGTACAAGTAATCTGACTCTTCTTACTGTCTATGTTTTGAACCATTCCTGTGTCACTAGTTATAGATTCCGATGCTTCACTTCAGGTTTACTGTATCCCTCTGACATTCTTATTGACGATGAAACACAGAAATTGCAACGGAATTAAATACAAAAGGCACAATGCCAAATTAAGTACGAGAAAACTGACTCTTCTTACTGTCTATGTTTTGAACCATTCCTGTGACACTAGTTATAGATTCCGATACTTCACTTCAGGTTTACTGTATCCCTCTGACCGTCTTATTGACGTTGAAACACAGAAATTGCATCGATATTAAATACAAAAGGCACAATGCCGACTTAAGTACAAGAAAACTGACTCTTGTTTCTCTCTATGTTTTTAACCATTCCTCTGTCACTAGTTATAGATTCCGATGCTTCACTTCAGGTTTACTGTATCCCTCTGACCTTCTTATTGACGATGAAACACAGAGATTGCATCGGAATTAATAACAAAAGGCACAAAGCCGACTTAAATACAAGTAATCTAACTCTTCTTACTGTCTATGTTTTGAACCATTCCTGTGACACTAGTTATAGATTCCGATGCTGCACTTCAGGTATACCGTATCCCTCTGACCTTCTTATTGACGATGACACACAGAAATTGCATCGGAATTAAATACAAAAGGCGCAATGCCGACTTAAGTACAAGAAAACTGACTCTAGTTACTCTCTATGTATTTAACCACTCCTGTGTCACTAGTTATAGATTCCGATGCTTCACTTCAGGTTTACTGTATCCCTCTGACATTCTTATTGACGATGAAACGCAGAAATTGCAACGGAATTAAATACAAAAGGCTCAATGCCAACTTAAGTACAAGAAAACTGACTCTTCTTACTGTCTATGGTTTGAACCATTCCTGTGACACTAATTATAGATTCCGATACTTCACTTCAGGTTTACTGTATCCTTCTGACCGTCTTATTGACGTTGAAACATAGAAATTGCATCGATATTAAATACAAAAGGCACAATGCCGACTTATGTACAAGAAAACTGACTCTTCTTACTGTCTATGGTTTGAACCATTCCTGTGACACTAGTTATGGATTCCGATGCTTCACTTCAGGTTTACTGTATTCCTTGGCCCTTCTTATTGACGACGAAACACAGAAAGTGCATCGGAATTAAATAGAAAAGGCACAATGCCGACTTAAGTACAAGAAAACTGACTCTTCTTACTGTCTATGTTTTGAACCATTCCTGTGACACTAGTTGTAGATTCCGATGCTTCACTTCAGGTGTACTGTAACCCTCTGACCTTCATATTGACGATGAAATACAGAACTTGCATCGGAATTAAATACAAAAGGCACAATGCCGAATTAAGTACAAGTAAACTGACTCTTCTTACTGTCTATGTTTTGAACCATTCCTGTGACACTACTTATAGATTCCGATGCTTCACTTCAGGTTTACTGTATCCCTCTGACCTTCTTCTTGACGATGAAACACAGAAATTGCATCGGAAATAAATACAAAAGGCACAATGCCGACTCAAGTACAAGAAGAGTGGCTCTTCTTACTGTCTATGTTTTGAACCTTGATTGTGAGACTAGATTTAGATTCCGATGCTTCACTTCAGGTATACTGTATCCCTTGGCCCTTGTTATTGACGACGAAACACAGAAATTACATCGAAATTATATACAATAGGCACAATGCCGAATTAAATACAAGTAAACTGACTCTACTTAATGTCTATGTTTTGAACTATTCCTGTGACACAAGTTATAGATACCGATGCTTCACTTCAGGTTTACTGTATCCGTCTGACCTTCTTATTGACGAGGAAACACAGATATTGCATCGGAATTAAATACAAAAGGCACAATGCCGACTTAAGTACAAGAAAACTGACACTTCTTACTGTCTATGTTTTGAACCATTCCTGTGACACTAGTTATAGATTCCGATGCTTCACTTCAGGTTTACTGTATGCCTCTGACCTTCTTATTGACGATGAAACACAGAAATTGCAACGGAATTAAATACAAAGGGCACAATGCCAAATTAAGTACAAGAAAACTGACTCTTCTTACTGTCTATGTTTTGAACCGTTAGTGTGACACTAGTTATAGATTCCGATACTTCACTTCAGGTTTACTGTACCCCTCTGACCGTCTTATTGACGATGAAACACAGAAATTGCATCGGAATTAAATACAAAAGGCACAATGAGGACGTATGTACAAGAAAACTGACTCTTCTTACTGTCTATGTTCTGAACCTTTCCTGTGACACTAGTTATATATTCCGATGCTTCACTTTAGTTTTACTGCATCCCTCAGACCTTTCGTATTGACGATGAAACACAGAAATTGCATCGGAATTGAATACAAAAGGCACAATGCCGACTTAAGTACAAGAAAACTGACTCTTCTTACTGTCTACGTTTTGACCTTTCCTGTGAGACCAGTTTTTATTCCGATGCTTCACTTCAGGTTTACTGTATTCCTTGGACCTTCTTATTGACGATGAAACACATAAATTGCATCGGAATAAAATACAATAGGCACAATGCCGACTTATGTACGAGGAGACTAAGTCTTCTTACTGTCTATGATTTAAACCTTTCCTGTGAGCCCAGTTTTGATTCCGATGCTTCACAACAGATTTACTGTATCCCTTGTACCCTCTTATTGACGATGAGACACAGAAATTGCATCGGAATTAAATACAAGAGGCACAATGCCGTGTTTAGAACAAGAAGACTGACTCCTCTTACTGTCTATGTTTTGACCTTTCCTGTGAGACCAGTTTTTATTCCGATGCTTCACTTCAGGTTTACTGTATTCCTTGGACCTTCTTATTGACGATGAAACACATAAATTGCATCGGAATTAAATACAATAGGCACAATGCCGACTTAAGTACATAAAAATTGACTCTTCTTACTGTCTATGTTTTGAACCCTTCCTGTGAGACCAGTTTTAGATTCAGATGCTTCACTTCAGGTTAACTGTATCCCTTGGACCTTCTTATTAACGAGGAAACACAGAAATTGCAACGGAATTAAATACAAAAATTCAAAATGCCGACTTAAGTACAAGAAGACTGACTCATCTTACTGTCTATATTTTGAACCTCTCCCGTGAGACCAGTTTTAGATTCCGATGCTTCACTTTTGTTTACTGTATCCCTTGGACCCTCATATTGACGACGAAACACAGAAATTGCATCGGAATTACATACAAATGGCACAATGCCGACTCAAGTACAAGAACACTGACTCGTGTTACTATGTGTGTTATGAACCATTCCTGTGGGACCAGTTTTGATTCCGATGCTTCACTTAGGTTTACTGTATCAAGAGGCCTTTCTTGTTGAGGATGAAACACAGAAATTGCGTCGGAATTAAATACAAAAGGCACAATGCCCACTTAAAAACAAGCAGACTGACTCTTCTTACTCTCTATGCTTTGAACCTTTCCAGTGTGACCAGTTTTAGTTTCCGATGCTTCACATCAGGTTTACTGTATCCCTTGGACCTTCTGACTGACGATGAACCACAGAAGTTGCATTGGAATTAAATACAAAAGGAACAATGCCGACTTGAGTACAAGAAGACTGACTCTTCTTAATATCTATATTTGAATCTTTACTGTGAGACCAGTTTTAGATTACGATGCTTCACTTCAGGTTTACTGTATCCCTTGGATCTTCATATTGACGATGAAACACAGATATTGCGTCGGTATTAAATACAAAAGGCACAATGTCGACTTAAAAACATGAAGACTGACTCCTCTTACTGTCTATGTTTGAATCTTTTCCGTGTGATCAGTTTTAGATTCCGATGCTTTAGTTCAGGTTTACTGTATCCCTTGGACATTCTTATTGACGATGAAAAACAGAAATTGCATCGGATCTAAATACAAAATGCACAATGCCGTCTTAAGTACAAGAGGACTGGCTCTTCTTACACTCTATGACTTGAAGTTTCCTGTGAGACCAGTTTTAGTTTCCGATGCCTCACTTAAGGTTTACTGTATCCCTTGTACCTTCTTATTGACGATGAAACACAGAAATTGCATCGAAATGATACACAAAACGCACAATGCAAACTTAAGTACAAGTAAACCGACTCTTCTTACTGTCTATGATTTGAGCCATTCCGGTGACACTAGTTATAGATTCCGATGCTTCACTTCAGGTTTACTGTATCCCTCTGACATTCTTATCGACGATGAAACACAGAAATTGCAACGGAATTAAATACAAAAGGCACAATGCCAACTTAAGTACGAGAAAACTGACTCTTCCTACTGTCTATGTTTTGAACCATTCGAGTGACACTAGTTATAGATTCCGATACTTCACTTCAGGTTTACTGTATCCTTCTGACCTTCTTAATGACGATGAAACACAGAAATTGCAACGGAATTAAATACAAAAGGCACAATGCCGACTTAAGTACAAGTAATCTGACTCTTCTTACTGTCTATGTTTTGAACCATTCCTGTGTCACTAGTTATAGATTCCGATGCTTCACTTCAGGTTTACTGTATCCCTCTGACATTCTTATTGACGATGAAACACAGAAATTGCAACGGAATTAAATACAAAAGGCACAATGCCAAATTAAGTACGAGAAAACTGACTCTTCTTACTGTCTATGTTTTGAACCATTCCTGTGACACTAGTTATAGATTCCGATACTTCACTTCAGGTTTACTGTATCCCTCTGACCGTCTTATTGACGTTGAAACACAGAAATTGCATCGATATTAAATACAAATGGCACAATGCCGACTTAAGTACAAGAAAACTGACTCTTGTTTCTCTCTATGTTTTTAACCATTCCTCTGTCACTAGTTATAGATTCCGATGCTTCACTTCAGGTTTACTGTATCCCTCTGACCTTCTTATTGACGATGAAACACAGAGATTGCATCGGAATTAATAACAAAAGGCACAAAGCCGACTTAAATACAAGTAATCTAACTCTTGTTACTGTCTATGTTTTGAACCATTCCTGTGACACTAGTTATAGATTCCGATGCTGCACTTCAGGTATACCGTATCCCTCTGACCTTCTTATTGACGATGACACACAGAAATTGCATCGGAATTAAATACAAAAGGCGCAATGCCGACTTAAGTACAAGAAAACTGACTCTAGTTACTCTCTATGTATTTAACCACTCCTGTGTCACTAGTTATAGATTCCGATGCTTCACTTCAGGTTTACTGTATCCCTCTGACATTCTTATTGACGATGAAACGCAGAAATTGCAACGGAATTAAATACAAAAGGCTCAATGCCAACTTAAGTACAAGAAAACTGACTCTTCTTACTGTCTATGTTTTGAACCATTCCTGTGACACTAGTTATAGATTCCTATACTTCACTTCAGGTTTACTGTATCCCTCTGACCGTCTTATTGACGTTGAACCATAGAAATTGCATCGATATTAAATACAAAAGGCACAATGCCGACTTAAGTACAAGAAAACTGACTCTTCTTACTGTCTATGGTTTGAACCATTCCTGTGACACTAGTTATGGATTCCGATGCTTCACTTCAGGTTTACTGTATTCCTTGGCCCTTCTTATTGACGACGAAACACAGAAAGTGCATCGGAATTAAATAGAAAAGGCACAATGCCGACTTAAGTACAAGAAAACTGACTCTTCTTACTGTCTATGTTTTGAACCACTCCTGTGACACTAGTTATAGATTCCGATGCTTCACTTCAGGTTTACTGTATCCCTCTGACCTTCATATTGACGATGAAATACAGAACTTGCGTCGGAATTAAATACAAAAGGCACAATGCCGAATTAAGTACAAGTAAACTGACTCTTCTTACTGTCTATGTTTTGAACCATTCCTGTGACACTACTTATAGATTCCGATGCTTCACTTCAGGTTTACTGTATCCCTCTGACCTTCTTCTTGACGATGAAACACAGAAATTGCATCGGAATTAAATACAAAAGGCACAATGCCGACTCAAGTACAAGAAGACTGGCTCTTCTTACTGTCTATGTTTTGAACCTTGATTGTGAGACTAGATTTAGATTCCGATGCTTCACTTCAGGTATACTGTATCCCTTGGCCCTTGTTATTGACGACGAAACACAGAAATTACATCGAAATTATATACAATAGGCACAATGCCGAATTAAATACAAGTAAACTGACTCTACTTAATGTCTATGTTTTGAACTATTCCTGTGACACAAGTTATAGATACCGATGCTTCACTTCAGGTTTACTGTATCCGTCTGACCTTCTTATTGACGAGGAAACACAGATATTGCATCGGAATTAAATACAAAAGGCACAATGACGACTTAAGTACAAGAAAACTGACACTTCTTACTGTCTATGTTTTGAACCATTCCTGTGACACTAGTTATAGATTCCGATGCTTCACTTCAGGTTTACTGTATGCCTCTGACCTTCTTATTGACGATGAAACACAGAAATTGCAACGGAATTAAATACAAAGGGCACAATGCCAAATTAAGTACAAGAAAACTGACTCTTCTTACTGTCTATGTTTTGAACCGTTAGTGTGACACTAGTTAAAGATTCCGATACTTCACTTCAGGTTTACTGTATCCCTCTGACCGTCTTATTGACGATGAAACACAGAAATTGCATCAGAATTAAATACAAAAGGCACAATGCCGACTCAAGTACAAGAAGACTGGCACTTCTTACTGTCTATGATTTGAACCTTTCCGGTGAGACCGGTTTTAGATTCCGATGCTTCCCTTCAGGTTTACTGTATCCCTTGGACCTTCTTATTGACGACGAAACACAGAAATTGCACGGGAATTAAATAGAAAAGGCACATGGCCGGGTTAAGTACAAGAAAACTGACTTTTCGTATTGTCTATGTTTTGAACCATTCCTGTGACACTAGTTATATATTCCGATGCATCACTTCAGTGTTACTGTATCCCTCTGACCTTCTTATTGACGATGAAACACAGAAGTTGCATCGGAATTAAATACAAAAGGCACAATGCCGACTTAAGTACAAGTAAACTGGCTCTTCTTACTGTCTATGTTTTGAAGCTGTCCTGTGATATAGATTCCGATGCTTCACTTCAGGTTTACTGTATCCCTGTGACCGTCTTATTGACGATGAAACACAGAAATTGCACCGGAATTAAATACAAAATACACAATGCCGACTCAAGTACAAGACGTCTGGCTCTACTTACTGTCAATGATTTGAACCTTTCCTGTGAGACCGGTATTAGATTCCGATGACTCACTTCAGGTTTACTGTATCCCATGGACCTTCTTATTGACGACAAAACACAGAAATTGCATCGTAATTAAATAGAAAAGGCACAATGCCGACTTAAGTAACAGAAAACTGACTCTTTTTACTGTCTATGTTTTCAACCATTCCTGTAACACTAGTTATAGATTCCGATGCTTCACTTTAGGTTTACTGTATCCCTCTCACCTTCTTATTGTCGGTGAAACACAGAAATTAAATCGGAATTAAATACAAAAGGCACAACGCCGACTTAATTATAAGAAAACTGACACTTCTTACTGTCTATGCTTTCAACCATTCCTGTGACACTAGTTATAGATACCTATGCATCACTTCAGGTTTACTGTATCCCTCTGCCGTTCTTATTGACGATGAAACACAGAAATTGCATCGGAAATAAAAAAACAAAAGGCACAATAACGACTCAAGTAGAAGAAGACTGGCTCTTCTTACTGTCTAAGTTTTAAACCTCTCCTGAGAGACCAGTTTTAGATTCCGATGCTTGACTTCAGGTTTACTGTACCCCTTGGACCTTCTTATTGACGATGGAACACATAAATTGCATCGGAATTAAATACAAAAGGCGCAATGCCGACTTGTGTACAAGAAAACTGACTCTTCTTACTGCCTATGTTTGAACCATTCCTGTGACACAAGTTATAGATTCCGATACTTCACTTCAGGTTTACTGTATCCCTCCGACCTTCTTATTGACGATGGAACACAGAAATTGCATCGGAACTAAATAGAAAAGGCACAATGCCGACTGAAGTTAAAGAAAACTGACTCTTGTTACTGTCTTTGGTTTTATCCATTCCTCTGACACTAGTTATAGATTCCGATGCTTCACTTCAGGTTTACTGTATCCCTCTGACCTTCCTATTGACGATTAAGCACAGGAATTGCATCGGAATTAATTACAAAAGGCACAATGCCGACTTAAGTACAAGAAAACCGTCTCTTCTTACTGTATATGTTTTGAACCATTCCTGTGACATTTGTTATAGATTCCGATGCTTCACTTCAGGTTTACTGTATCCCTCTGACCTTCGTATTGTCGATGAAACACAGAAATTGCATCGGAATTAAAAACAAAAGGCAGAATGCCGACTTAAGTACAAGAAAACTAACTCTTCTTACTGTCTATGTTTTGACCTGTCCTGTGACACTAGTTATTGATTCCGATGCTTCACTTCAGGTTTACTGTATCCCTCTGACCTTCTTATTGACGATGAAACACAGAAATTGCATCGGAATTAAATACAAAACGCACAATGCTGACTCATGTACCAGAAGACTGGCTCTTCTTACTGTCTACTTTTTTACCTTTCCTGTGAGACCGGTTTTAGATTCCGATGCTACACTTCAGGTTTACTGTATCCCTTGGCCCTTCTTATTGACGACGAAACACAGAAATTGCATCGGAATTATATAGAAAAGGCACAATGCCGACTTAAGTACAAGAAATCTGACTTTTCATATTGTCTATGTCTTATCCATTCCTGTGACACTAGTTATAGAGTCCGATTCTTCACTTCAGGTTTGCTGTATCACTCTGACCGCCTTATTGACGATGAAACACAGAAATTGCATCGGAATTAAATACAAAAGGCACAATGCCGACTTAAGTACAAGAAGACTGACTCTTCTTACTGTCGATTTTTTGAACCATTCCTGTGACACTAGTTATAGATTCCGATGCTTCACTTCAGGTTCACTGTAACCCTCTGACCTTCTTATTGACGATGAAACACAGAAATTGCAACGGATTTGAATACAAAAGGCACACTGCAGACTTAAGTACAAGAAGACTGACTCTTCTTACTGTCGACGTTTTGAACCATTCCTGTGACACTAGTTTAAGATACCGATGCTTCACTTCAGGTTTACTGTATCCCTCTGACCTCCTTATTGACGATGAAACACAGAAACTGCTTCGGAATTAAATACAAAAAAGCCCAATGCCGACTTAAGTACAAGAAAATTGACTCTCCTTCCTGTGTATGCTTTGAACCATTCCTGTCACACTAGTTTTAGATTCCGATGCGTCAATTCAAGTTTACAGTATCCCTCTGACCTTCTTACTGACGATGAAACACAGAAATTGCATCGGAATGATACACAAAACGCACAATGCCAACTTAAGTACAAGTAAACTGACTCTACTTACTGTCTATGCTTTGAACTATTCCTGTGACACTAGATATAGATTCCGATACTTCACTTCAGGTTTACTGTATCCCTCTGACCATCTTATTGACGATGAAACACAGAAATTGCATCGGAATTAAATACAAAAGGCACAATGCCGACTTAAGTACAAGAAAACTGACTCTTCTTACTCTCTATGTTTTTAACCATTCCTGTGTCACTAGTTATAGATTCCGATGCTTCACTTCAGGTTTACTGTATCCCTCTGACCTTCTTATTGACGAAGAAACACAGAAATTGCAACGGAATTAAATACAAATGGCACAATGCCAACTTAAGTACAAGAAAACTAACTCTTCTTACTGTCTATGTTTTGAACCATTCCTGTGACACTAGTTATAGATTCCGATACTTCACTTCAGGTTTACTGTATCCCTTGGACCGTCTTATTGACGATGAAACACAGAAATGGCAACGGAATTGAATACAAAAGGCACAATGCCGACTTATGTACAAGAAGACTGACTCTTCTTACTGTCTATGTTTGAACCCTTCCTGTGACACTAGTTATAGATTCCGATGCTTCACTTCAGGTTTACTGTATCCCTCTGACCTTCTTATTGACGATGAAACACAGAAATTGCATCGGAATGAAACACAAAACGCACAATGCCAGCTTAAGTACAAGTAAACTGACTCTTCTTACTGTCCATGCTTTGAACCATTCCTGTGACACTAGTTATGAATTCCGATGCTTCACTTCAGGTTTACTGTATCCCTCTGACCTTTCGTATTGACGATTAAACACAGAAACAGCACCGGAATTGAATACAAAAGGCACAATGCCGACTTAAGTACAATAAAACTGACGCTTCTTACTGTTTATGTTTTGAACCACTCCTGTGACACTAGTTATAGATTCCGATGCTTCACTTCAGGTTTACTGTTTCCCTGTGACCTTCTTATTGACGATGAAACACAGAAATTGCATCGGAGTTAAATACAAAAGGCACAATGCCGACTTAAGTACAAGAAGACTGACTCTTCTTACTGTCGATTTTTTGAACCATTCCTGTGACACTAGTTATAGATTCCGATGCTTCACTTCAGGTTCACTGTAACCCTCTGACCTTCTTATTGACGATGAAACACAGAAATTGCAACGGATTTGAATACAAAAGGCACACTGCAGACTTAAGTACAAGAAGACTGACTCTTCTTACTGTCGACGTTTTGAACCATTCCTGTGACACTAGTTTAAGATACCGATGCTTCACTTCAGGTTTACTGTATCCCTCTGACCTTCTTATTGACGATGAAACACAGAAACTGCTTCGGAATTAAATACAAAAAAGCCCAATGCCGACTTAAGTACAAGAAAATTGACTCTCCTTCCTGTGTATGCTTTGAACCATTCCTGTCACACTAGTTTTAGATTATGATGCGTCAATTCAAGTTTACAGTATCCCTCTGACCTTCTTACTGACGATGAAACACAGAAATTGCATCGGAATGATACACAAAACGCACAATGCCAACTTAAGTACAAGTAAACTGACTCTACTTACTGTCTATGCTTTGAACTATTCCTGTGACACTAGTTATAGATTCCGATACTTCACTTCAGGTTTACTGTATCCCTCTGACCATCTTATTGACGATGAAACACAGAAATTGCATCGGAATTAAATACAAAAGGCACAATGCCGACTTAAGTACAAGAAAACTGACTCTTCTTACTCTCTATGTTTTTAACCATTCCTGTGTCACTAGTTATAGATTCCGATGCCTCACTTCAGGTTTACTGTATCCCTCTGACCTTCTTATTGACGAAGAAACACAGAAATTGCAACGGAATTAAATACAAAAGGCACAATGCCGACTTATGTACAAGAATACTGACTCTTCTTACTGTCTATGTTTGAACCCTTCCTGTGACACTAGTTATAGATTCCGATGGTTCACTTCAGGTTTACTGTATCCCTCTGACCTTCTTAATGACGATAAAACACAGAAATTGCATCGTAATACAAACAAAAGGCAGAATGGCGACTTATGTACAAGAAGACTAACTCTTCTTACTGTCTATGTTTAGAACCATTACTGTGACACTAGTTAAAGATTCCGATGCTTCACTTCAGGTTAACTGTATCCCCCTGACCTTCTTATTGACGATGAAACACAGAAATTGCATCGAAATTAAATACAAAAGGCACAATGCCGACTTATGTACAAAAAACTGACATTTCTTACTGTCTATGTTTTGAACCATTCCTGTGACACTAGTTATGAATTCCGATGCTTCACTTCAGGTTTACTGTATCCCTCTGACCTTCTTATTGACGATTAAACACAGAAACAGCACCGGAATTGAATACAAAAAGCACAATGCCGACTCAAGTACAATAAAACTGACGCTTCTTACTGTTTATGTTTTGAACCACTCCTGTGACACTAGTTATAGATTCCGATGCTTCACTTCAGGTTTACTGTTTCCCTGTGACCTTCTTATTGACGATGAAACACAGATATTGCATCGGAATTAAATGCAAAATGCACAATGCCGACTTAAGTACAAGAAAATTGACTCTTCTTACTATCTATGTTTTCAACCATTCCTGGAACACTAGTTATTGATTCCGATGCTTCACTTCAGGTTTACTGTATCCCTCTGACCTTCATATTGACGATGGAACACATAAATTGCATCGGAATTAAATACAAAATTCGCAATGCCGACTTGAGTACAAGAAAACTGACTCTTCTTACTGCCTATGTTTTGAACCATTTCTGTGACACAAGTTATAGATTCCGATACTTCACTTCAGGTTTACTGTATCCCTCCGACCTTCTTATTGACGATGGAACACAGAAATTGCATCGGAACTAAATAGAAAAGGCACAATGCCGACTGAAGTTCAAGAAAACTGACTCTTATTACTGTTTTTGGTTTTATCCATTCCTCTGACACTAGTTATAGATTCCGATGCTTCACTTCAGGTTTACTGTATCCCTCTGACCTTCCTATTGACGATTAAGCACAGGAATTGCATCGGAATTAATTACAAAAGGCACAATGCCGACTTAAGTACAAGAAAACCGTCTCTTCTTACTGTATATGTTTTGAACCATTCCTGTGACATTTGTTATAGATTCCGATGCTTCACTTCAGGTTTACTGTATCCCTCTGACCTTCGTATTGCCGATGAAACACAGAAATTGCATCGGAATTAAAAACAAAAGGCAGAATGCCGACTTAAGTACAAGAAAACTAACTCTTCTTACTGTCTATGCTTTGACCTGTCCTGTGACACTAGTTATTGATTCCGATGCTTCACTTCAGGTTTACTGTATCCCTCTGACCTTCTTATTGACGATGAAACACAGAAATTGCGTCGGAATTAAATACAAAACGCACAATGCTGACTCATGTACCAGAAGACTGGCTCTTCTTACTGTCTATTTTTTTACCTTTCCTGTGAGACCGGTTTTAGATTCCGATGCTACACTTCAGGTTTACTGTATCCCTTGGCCCTTCTTATTGACGACGAAACACAGAAATTGCATCGGAATTATATAGAAAAGGCACAATGCCGACTTAAGTACAAGAAATCTGACTTTTCATATTGTCTATGTCTTATCCATTCTTGTGACACTAGTTATAGAGTCCGATTCTTCACTTCAGGTTTGCTGTATCACTCTGACCGCCTTATTGACGATGAAACACAGAAATTGCATCGCAATTAAATACAAAAGGCACAATGCCGACTTAAGTACAAGAAGACTGACTCTTCTTACTGTCGATTTTTTGAACCATTCCTGTGACACTAGTTATAGATTCCGATGCTTCACTTCAGGCTCACTGTAACCCTCTGACCTTCTTATTGACGATGAAACACAGAAATTGCATCGGAATGAAACACAAAACGCACAATGCCAACTTAAGTACAAGTTAACTGACTCTTCTTACTGTCCATGCTTTGAACCATTCCTGTGACACTAGTTATAGATTCCGATGCTTCACTACAGGTTTACTGTATCCCTCTGACCATCTTATTGACGATGAAACACAGAAATTGCATCGGAATTAAATACAAAAGGCACAATGCCGACTTAAGTACAAGAAAACTGACTCTTCTTTCTCTCTATGTTTTTAACCATTCCTGTGTCACTAGTTATAGATTCCGATGCTTCACTTCAGGTTTACTGTATCCCTCTGACCTTCTTATTGACGAAGAAACACAGAAATTGCAACGGAATTAAATACAAAAGGCACAATGCCGACTTATGTACAAGAAAACTGACTCTTCTTACTGTCTATGTTTTGAACCATTCCTGTGACACTAGTTATGACTTCTGATGCTCCACTTCAGGTTTACTGTATCCCTCTGACCTTTCGTATTGACGATGAAACACAGAAATAGCATCGGAATTAAATACAAAAGGCACAATGCCGACTTAAGTAGAAGAAAACTGACGCTTCTTACTGTTTATGTTTTGAACCACTCCTGTGGCACTAGTTATAGATTCCGATGCTTCACGTCAGGTTTTCTGTATCCCTTAGCCCTTCTTATTGACGATGAAACACAGACATTGCATCGAAATTAAATACAAAAGGCACAATGCCGACTTATGCACAAGAAAACTGACTCTTCTTACTGTCTATGTATTGAACCATTCCTGTGACACTAGTTATGAATTCCGATGCGTCACTTCAGGTTTGCTGTATCCCTCTGACCGTCTTATTGACGATGAAACACAGAAATTGCATCGGAATTAATAACAAAAGGCACAATGCCGACTCAAGTACAAGAAGACTGGCTCTTCTTACTGTCTATGTTTTAAACCTTTCCTGTGAGACCGGTTTTAGAATACGATGCTTCACTTCAGATTTACTGTATCTCTTGGACCTTTTTATTGACGACGAACACAGAAATTGCATCAGAAATAAATACAAAAGGCACAATGCCGACTTAAGTACAAGAAAACTGACGCTTCTTACTGTTTATGTTTTGAACCACTCCGGTGACACTAGTTATAGATTCCGATGCTTCCCTTCAGGTTTACTGTATCTCTGTGACCTTCTAATTGACGATGAAACACAGAAATTGCATCGGAATTAAATACAAAAGGCACAATGCCGACTTAAGTACAAGAAAACTGACTCATCTTACAGTCTATGCTTTGAACCATTCCTGTGACACTAGTTATAGCTCCCGATGGTTCACCTCAGGTTTACTGTATCCCTCTGACCTTCTTATTGGCGATGAAATACAGAAATTGCATCGGAATACAAACAAAAGGCACAATGACGACTTATGTACAAGAAGACTGATTCTTCTTACTGTCTATGTTTTGAACCATTACTGTGACACTAGTTATAGATTCCGATGCTTCACTTCAGGTTACCTGTATCCCCCTGACCTTCTTATTGACGATGAAACACAGAAATTGCATCGGAATTAAATACAAAAGGCACAATGCCGATTCAAGTACAAGAAGACAGGCTCTTCTTACTGTCTATGTTATGATCCTTTCCTGTGAAACCGGTTTTAGATTCCGATGCTTCACTTTAGGTTTACTATATCCCTTGACCCTTCTTATTGACGACGAAACACAGAAAGTGCATCGGAATTAAATAGAAAAGGCACAATGCTGACATCAGTGCAAGAAAACTGACTCTTCATACTGTCTATGTTTTGAACCATTCCTGTGAGACTAGTTATAGATTCCGATGCTTCACTTCAGGTTTGCTGTATCCCTCTGATCGTCTTATTGACGATGATACACAGAAATTACATCGGAATTAAAAACAAAAGGCACAATGCCGACTCAAGTACAAGAAGACTGGCTCTTCTTACTGTCTATGTTTTGAACCTTTCCTGTGGAACCGGTTTTAGATTCCGATGCTTCACTTCAGGTTTACTGTATCCCTTGGCCCTTCTTATTGACGACGAAACACAGAAAGTGCATCGGAATTAAATAGAAAAGGCACAATGCCAACTTAAGTACAAGTAAACTGACTCTTCTTACTGTCGATGTTTTGAACCATTCCTGTGACACTAATTATGGATTCCGATGCTTCACTACAGATTTACTGTGTACCTCGGACCTTCTTATTGACGATGAAACACAGAAATTACATCGGAATTATATACAAAAGGCACAATGCCGAATTAAGTTCAAGTAAACTGACTCTATTTACTGTCTATATTTTGAACAATTCCTGTGACACTAGTTATAGATTTCGGTGCTTCACTTCAGGTTTACTGTATCCCTCTGACCTTGATATTGACTGTGAAACACAGAAATTGCATCGGAATTAAATACAAAAGGCACAATGCCGACTTATGTACAAGAAAACTGACGTTTCTTACTTTCGATGTTTTGAACCATTCCTGTGACACTAGTTATGAATTCCGATGCTTCACTTCAGGTTTACTGTATCCCTCTGTCCTTTCGTATTGACGATTAAACACAGAAATAGCATCGGAATTGAATACAAAAGGCACAATGCCGACTTAAGTACAAATAAACTGACGCTTCTTACTGTTTATGTTTTGAACCACTCCTGTGACACTAGTTATAGATTCCGATGCTTCACTTCAGGTTTACTGTTTCCCTGTGACCTTCTTATTGACGATGAAACACAGAAATTGCATCGGAATTAAATACAAAATGCACAATGCCGTCTTAAGTACAAGAAAATTGACTCTTCTTACTATCTACGTTTTGAACCATTCCTGGGACACTAGTTATAGATTCCGATGCGTCACTTCAGGTTTACTGTATCCCTCTGACCGTCTTATTGACGATGAATCACATAAATTGCATCGGTATACAAACAAAAGGCACAATGCCGACTTAAGTACAAGAAGACTGACTCTTCTTACTGTCTATGGTTTGAACCGTTCCTGTGACGCTAGTTATAGATTCCGATGCTTCACTTCAGTTTTACTGTGTCTCTTGGACCTTCTTATTGACGATGAAACACAGAAATATCATCGGAATTAAATACAACGGGCACAATGCCGACTTAAGTACAAAAAAACTGACGCTTCTTACTGTTTATGTTTTGAACCACTCCTGTGACACTAGTTATAGATTGCGATGCTTCACGTCATGTTTACTGTATCCCTGTGACCTTCTTATTGACGATGAAACACAGAAATTGCATCGGAATTAAATACAAAATGCACAATGCCGACTTAAGTACAATAAAACAGACTCAACTTACAGTCTATGCTTTGAACCATTCCTGTGACACTAGTTATAGATCCCGATGGTTCACTTTTGGTTTACTGTATCCCTCTGACCTTCTTATTGACGACGAAACACAGAAATTGCATCGGAATACAAACAAAAGGGACAATGCCGACTTCTGTACAAGAAGACTGACTCTTCTTACTGTCTATGTTTTGAACCATTCCTGTGATAGTAGTTATAGATTCCGATGCATCACTTCAGGGTTACTGTATCCCTCTGACCTTATTGACGATGAAACACTAAAATTCCATCGGAACGAAATACAAAACGCCCAATGCCAACTTAAGTACAAGTAAACTGACTCTTCTTACTGTCTATGTTTTGAAACATTCCTGTCACACTAGTTATAGATCCCGATGCTTCACTTCAGGTTTACTGTATCCCTCTGACCTTATTGACGATGAAACACTAAAATTGCATCGGAACGAAATACAAAACGCACAATGCCAACTTAAGTACAAGTAAACTGACTCTTCTTAATGTCTATGATTTGAAAAATTCCTGTCACATTAGCTATGGATTCCGATGCCTCACTTCAGGTTTACTGTATCCCTCTGACCTTCTTATTGAAGATGAAACACAGAAACTGCATCGGAATTAAATACTAAAGGCACACTGCCGAATTAAGTACAAGTAAACTGACTCTTCTTACTGTCTATGTTTTGAACTATTTTTGTGACACTAGTTATAGATTCCGATGCATCACTTCAGGTTTACTGTATCCCTCTGACCGTCGTATTGACGATAACACACAGAAATTTCATCGGAATTAAATACAAAAGGCACAATGCCGACTTAAGTACAAGAAAACTGACTCTTCTTACTGCCTATGATTTTAACCATTCCTGTGACACTTGTTATAGATTCCGATGCTTCAATTCAGGTTTACTGTATCCCTCTGACCTTCTTATTGACGATGAAACACAGAAATTGCATCGGAATTGAATACAAATGGCACAATGCCTACTTAAGTACAAGAAGACTGACTCTTCCTTCAGTCTATGATTTGCACCATTCCTGTGACACTAGTTATAGATTCCGATACTTCACTTGAGGTTTACTATATCCCTGTGACCTTCTTATTGACGATGAAACACAGAAATTGCATCGGAATTAAATACAAAAGGCACAATGCCGACTTAAGTACAACAAAACTGACTCTTCTTACTGTCTCTGTTTTGAACCTTTTTTGTGACACTAGTTATAGTTTCCGATGCTTCACTTCAGGTTTACTGTATCCCTCTGACCTTCTTATTGACGATGAAACACAGAAATTGCATCGGAATTAAATACAAAAGGCACAATGACGACTTTAGTACTAGTAAACTGACTCTTCCTACTGTCTATGTTTTGAACCATTCCTGTGACACTAGTTATAGATTCCGATGCTTCACTTCAGGTTTACTGTATCCCTCTGACCTTCTTATGGACGATGAAACATAGAAATTGCATCGGAATTAAATACAAAAGGCACAATGCCGACTTAAGTACAAAAAGACTGACTCTTCTTACTCTCTATGTTTTGAACCAATCCTGTGACACTAGTTATAGATTCCGATGCTTCGCTTCAGGTTTACTGTATCCCTCTGACCTTCTTATTGACGATGTAGCACAGAAATTGCATAGGAATTAAACAGAAAAGGCACAATGCCGTCTTAAGTACAAGAAAACTGACTCTTCTTACTGTCTATGTTTTGAACCATTCCTGTGACACTAGTTATAGATTTCGATGCTTCACTTCAGGTTAACTGGATCCCTCTGACCTTCTTATTGACGATGAAACACAGAAATTGCATCGGAATTAAATACAAAAGGCACAATGCCGAATTAAGTACAAGTAAACTGACTCTTCTTACTGTCTATGTTTTGAACTATTCCTGTGACACTAGCAATAGATTCCGATGCTTCACTTCAAAATTACTGTATCCCTCTGATCTTCTTATTGACGATGAAACACAGAAATTGCATCGGAATTAAATACAATAGGCACAATGCCGAATTAAGTACAAGGAAACTGACTCTTCTTACTGTCTATGTTTGAACTATTCCTGTGACATTAGTTAAAGATTCCGATGCTTCACTTCAGGTTTACTGTATCCCTCTGACCGTCTTATTGACGATGTAATACCGAAATTGAATCGGAATTAAATACAAAAGGCACAATGCCCACTTAAGTACAAGTAAACCGACTCTTCTTACTATCTATGTTTTGAACCATTCCTGTGAAACTAGTTATAGATTCCGATGCTTCACTTCAGTTTTACTGTATCCCCCTGACGTTCGTATTGACGATGACACACAGAAATTACATCGGAATTAAATACAAAAGGCACAATGCCGACATAAGTAAAAGAAAAGTGACTCTTCTTACTGTCTATGTTTTTAACCATTCCTGTGACACTAGTTGTAGAGTCCGATGCTTCACTTCAGGTTTGCTGTATCCCTCTGACCTTCTTATTGACGATGAAACACAGAAATTGCATCAGAATTAAATACAAGTGGCACAGTGCCGACTTAAGTACAAGAAAACTGACTCTTCTTACTGTCTATGTTTTGAACCATTCCTGTGACACTAGTTATAGATTCCGATGCTTCACTTCAGGTTTACTGTATCCCTCTGACCTTCTTATTGACGATGAAACACAGATATTGCATCGGTATTAAATACAATAATCACAATGCCGACTTAAGTACTAAAAAAATGAATCTTCCTACTGTCTATGTTTTGAACCATTCCTGTGAATCTAGTAATAGATTCCGATGCTTCACTTCAGGTTTACTGTATCCCTCTTACCTTCTTATTGACGACGAAACACAGAAATTGCATCGGAATTAAATACAAAAGGCTCAATGACGACTCAAGTACAAGAAGACTGGCTCTTCTTACTGTCTATGATTTAAACCATTCCTGTGATACTAGTTATAGATTCCGACGCTTCACTTCAGGTTTACTGTATCCCTCTGATCTTCTTATTGACGATGAAACACAGATATTGCATCGGAATTAAATACAAAAGGCCCAATGCCGACTTAAGTACAAGAAGACTGACCTTTCTTACTGTCTATGTTTTGAACCATTCCTGTGACACTAGTTACAGATTCCGATGCTTCACTTCAGGTTTACTGTATCCCTCTGACCTTCATATTGACGATGAAACACAGATATTACATCGGAATTAAATACAAAAGGCACAATGCCGACTTAAGTACAAAACGACTGACTCTTCTTACTCTCTATATTTTGATCCAATCCTGTGACACTAGTTAAAGATTCCAATGTTTCACTTCAGGTTTACTGTATCCTTCTGACCTTCTTATTGCCGACGAAACACAGAAATTCCATCGGCATGAAATACAAAAGGCACAATGCCGTCTTAAGTACAAGAAAACTGACTCTTCTTACTGTCTATGTATTGAACCATTCCTGTGACACTAGTTATAGACCATGATGCTTCACTTCATGTTTACTGTATCTCTCCGAGCGTCTTATTGACGATGTATCACCGAAATTGAATCGGAATTAAATACGAAAGGCACAATGCCTACATCAGTAAAAGAAATCTGACTCTTCTTACTGTCTATGTTTTGAACCATTCCTGTGACACTAGTTAAAGATTCCAATGTTTCACTTCAGGTTTACTGTATCCTTCTGACCTTCTTATTGCCGACGAAACACAGAAATTCCATCGGCATGAAATACAAAAGGCACAATGCCGTCTTAAGTACAAGAAAACTGACTCTTCTTACTGTCTATGTATTGAACCATTCCTGTGACACTAGTTATAGACCATGATGCTTCACTTCAGGTTTACTGTATTCCTCTGACCTTCATATTGACGATGAAACACAGAAATTGCATCCGAATTAAATGCAAAAGGCACAATGCCGACTTAAGTACAAAAAACTGACTCTACTTACTGTCTATGTTTTGAACCATTCCTGTGACACTAGTTATAGATACCGATGCTTCACTTCAGGTTTACTGTATCCCTCTGACCTTCTTATTGACGATGAAACACAGAAATTGCATCAGAAATAAATACAAAAGGCACAATGCCGACTTAAGTACAAGAAAACAGACCATTCTTACCTTTTACGTTTTTATCCATTCCTGTAACACTAGTTATAGATTCCGATGCTTCACTTCAGGTTTACTGTATCCCTCTGACCTTCTTATTGACGATGAATTACAGAGTTTTCATCGGAATTAAATACAAAAGGCTCAATGCCGACTCAAGCACAAGAAGACTGGCTCTTCTTACTGTCTATGTTTAAACCATTCCTGTGACAATAGTTATGGATTCCGATGCTTCACCTTCAGGTTTACTGTGTCGCTCTGATCTTCTTATTGACGATGCAACACAGATATTGCATCGGAATTTAATACAAAAGACACATTGCCGACTTAAGTACAAGAAGACTGACCTTTCTTACTGTCTATGTTTCGAACCATTCCTGTGACACTAGTTATAGATTCCGATGCTTCACTTCAGGTTTACTGTATCCCTCTGACCTTCTTATTGACGATGAAACACAGATATTGCATCGGAATTAAATACAAAAGGCACAATGCCGACTTATGTACAAGAAAACTGACTCTTCTTACTGTCTATGCTTTGAACCATTCCTGTGCCACTAGTTATAGATTCCGATGGTTCACTTCAGGTTTACTGTATCCCTCTGACCTTCATATTGACGATGAAACACAGAAATTGCATCGGAATTTAATACAAAAGGCTCAATGCCGACTTCAGTACTAGGAGACTGGCTCTTCTTATTGTCTATGCTTTGAACCATTCCTGTGACACTAATTATAGATTCCGATGCTTCACTTCAGGATAACTGTATCCCTCTGACCTTCTTATTGACGATGAAACACAGAAATTGCATCGGAATTAAATACAAAAGGCACAATGCCGGTTTAAGTACAGGAAAACTGACTCTTCCTACTGCCTATGTTTTGAACCATTTCTGTGACACTAGTTATAGATTCAGATGCTTCACTTCTGGTTTACTGTATCCCTCTGTCCACCTTATTGACGATGAAACACAGCCATTGCATCGGAATTAAATACAAGAGGCACAATGCCGACTCAAGTACAAGAAGACTGGCTCTTCTTATTGTCTATGCTTTGAACCATTCCTGTGACACTAATTATAGATTCCGATGCTTCACTTCAGGATAACTGTATCCCTCTGACCTTCTTATTGACGATGAAACACAGAAATTGCATCGGAATTAAATACAAAAGGCACAATGCCGACTTAAGTACTAGAAGACTGACTCTTCCTACTATCAATGCTTTGAACCATTCCTGTGACTTTAGTTATAGATTCCGATGCTTCACTTCAGGTTTACTGTATCCCTCTGACCTTATTATTGACGATGAAACACAGAAATTGCATCGGAATTAAATACAAAAGGCTCAATGCCGACTCAAGTAATAGAAGACTGGCTCTTCTTACCGTCTATGATTTGAATTATTCCTGTGACACTAGTTATGGATTCAGATGCTTCACTTCAGGTTTACTGTATCCGTCTGACCTTCTTATTGACATTGAAACACAGAAATTGCATCGGAATTAAATAGAAAAGGCACCATGACGACTCAAGTACAGGCAGACTGGCTCTTCTTACTGTCTATGTTTTGAACCATTCCTGTGACACTAGTTATAGATTCCGATGCCTCACTTGAGGTTTACTGTATCCCTCTGACCTTCATATTGACGATGAAACACAGAAATTACATCGGAATTATATACAAGTGGCACAATGCCGACTTAAGTACAAGAAGACAGACCCTTCTTAATGTCTATGTTTTGAACCTTTCCTGTGACACTAGTCATAGATTCCGATACTTCACTTCAGGTTTACTGTATCCCTCTGACCTTCTTATTGACGATGAAACACAGAAATTGCATCTTAGTTAAATACAAAAAACTCAATGCCGACTTAAGTACAGGAAGAAAAAAATGGTTCAAATGGCTCTGAGCACTATGGGACTCAACTGCTGTGGTCATAAGTCCCCAAGAACTTAGAACTACTCAAACCTGACTAACCTAAGGACAGCACACAACACCCAGCCATCACGAGGCAGAGAAAATCCCTGACCCCGCCGGGAATCAAACCCGGGAACCCGGGCGTGGGAAGCGAGTACGCTACCGCATAAGTACAGGAAGACTGACTCTTCCTACCGTCTATGTTTTGAACCATTCCTGTGACACTACTTATAGATTCCGATGCTTCACTTCAGGTTTACTGTATCCCTCTGACCTTCTTATTGACGATCAAACACAGAAATTGCATCGGATTTAAATACAAAAGTCACAATGCCGACTCAAGACAAGAGGACTGGCTCTTCTTACTGTCTATGTCTTGAACCTTTTCTGCGAGACCGGATTTACATTCCGATGCTTCACTTCAGGTTTACTGTATCCCTTGGACCTTCTTATAGACGACGAAACACAGAAATTACATCGGAATTATATACAAAAGGCACAATGCCGACTTAAGTACAAGAAAACTGACTCTTCCTACTGTCTATGTTTTTAACCATTCCTGTGACACTAGTTATGGATTCCGATGCTTCACTTCAGGTTTTCTGTATCCCTCTGACCTTCATATTGACGATGAAACACAGAAATAGCATCGGAATTAAATACAAATGGCACAATGCCGGCTTAAGTACAAAAAAACTGACTCTTCTTACTGTCTATGTCTTGAACCATTACCGTGACACTAGTTATAGATTCCGATACTTCACTTGAGGTTTACTGTATCCCTCTGACCTTCTTATTGACGATGAAACACAGAAATTGCATCGGAATTGAATACAAAAGCACAATGCCGACTCAAGTACAAGGAAACTGGCTCTTCTTACTGATTATGATTTGAACCATTCCTGTGACACTAGTTATAGATTTCGATGCTTCACTTCAGGTTAACTGGATCCCTCTGACCTTCTTATTGACGATGAAACACAGAAATTGCATCGGAATTAAATACAAAAGGCACAATGCCGAATTAAGTACAAGTAAACTGACTCTTCTTACTGTCTATGTTTTGAACTATTCCTGTGACACTAGTTATAGATTCCGATGCTTCACTTCAAAATTTCTGTATCCCTCTGACCTTCTTATTGACGATGAAACACAGAAATTGCATCGGAATTAAATACAATAGGCACAATGCCGAATTAAGTACAAAAAAACTGACTCTTCTTACTGTCTATGTTTGAACTATTCCTGTGACATTAGTTACAGATTCCGATGCTTCACTTCAGGTTTACTGTATCCCTCTGACCGTCTTATTGACGATGTAATACCGAAATTGAATCGGAATTAAATACAAAAGGCACAATGCCCACATAAGTACAAGTAAACCGACTCTTCTTACTATCTATGATTTGAACCATTCCTGTGAAACTAGTTATAGATTCCGATGCTTCACTTCAGTTTTACTGTATCCCCCTGACGTTCGTATTGACGATGAGACACAGAAATTACATCGGAATTAAATACAAAAGGCACAATGCCGACATAAGTAAAAGAAAAGTTTCTCTTCTTACTGTCTATGTTTTTAACCATTCCTGTGACACTAGTTGTAGACTCCGATGCTTCACTTCAGGTTTGCTGTATCCCTCTGACCTTCTTATTGACGATGAAACACAGAAATTGCATCAGAATTAAATACAAGTGGCACAGTGCCGACTTAAGTACAAGAAAACAGACTCTTCTTACTGTCTACGTTTTGAACCATTCCTGTGACACTAGTTATAGATTCCGATGCTTCACTTCAGGTTTACTGTATCCCTCTGACCTTCTTATTGACGATGAAACACAGATATTGCATCGGTATTAAATACAAAAGGCACAATGCCGACTTAAGTACTAAAAAAATGAATCTTCCTACTGTCTATGTTTTGAACCATTCCTGTGAATCTAGTAATAGATTCCGATGCTTCCCTTCAGGTTTACTGTATCCCTCTTACCTTCTTATTGACGACGAAACACAGAAATTGCATCGGAATTAAATACAAAAGGCTCAATGCCGACTCAAGTACAAGAAGACTGGCTCTTCTTACTGTCTATGTTTTAAACCATTCCTGTGATACTAGTTATAGATTCCGACGCTGCACTTCAGGTTTACTGTATCCCTCTGATCTTCTTATTGACGATGAAACACAGATATTGCATCGGAATTAAATACAAAAGGCCCAATGCCGACTTAAGTACAAGAAGACTGACCTTTCTTACTGTCTATGTTTTGAACCATTCCTGTGACACTAGTTACAGATTCCGATGCTTCACTTCAGGTTTACTGTATCCCTCTGACCTTCATATTGACGATGAAACACAGATATTACATCGGAATTAAATACAAAAGGCACAATGCCGACTTAAGTACAAAAGACTGACTCTTCTTACTCTCTATGTTTTGATCCAATCCTGTGACACTAGTTATAGATTACGATGCTTCACTTCAGGAATACTGTAACCCTCTGACCTTCTCATTGACGATGAAGCACAGAAATTGCATAGGGATTAAATACAAAAGGCACAATGCCGACTTAAGTACAAGAAAACTGACTCTTCTTACTGTATATGTTCTGAACCATTCCTGTGACACTGGTTATAGATTCCGATGCTTCACTTCAGGTTTACTGTATCCCTCTGACCTTCATATTGACGATGACACACAGAAATTGCATCGGAATTAAATACAAAAGGCACAATGCCGACTTCTGTACTAGAAGACTGACTCTTCCTACTGTCTATGTTTTGAACCATTCCTGTGACACTAGTTATAGATTCCGATGCTTCACTTCTGGTTTACTGTAACCCACTGACCATCTTA
Source organism: Schistocerca americana (assembly GCF_021461395.2). Lineage (NCBI taxonomy): Eukaryota > Metazoa > Arthropoda > Insecta > Orthoptera > Acrididae > Schistocerca > Schistocerca americana. The sequence continues at coordinate 3,512,549 of NW_025726071.1, forward strand.
TTGACGATGAAGCACAGAAATTACATCGGAATTAAATACAAAATGCACAATGCCGACTTAAGTACAAGAAAACTGACTCTTCTTACTGTCTATGTTTTGATCCATTCCTGTGACACTAGTTATAGATTCAGATGCTTCACTTCAGGTTTACTGAATCCCTCTGTCCGTCTTATTGACGATGAAACACAGAAATTGCATCGGAGTTAAATACAAAAGCACAATGCCGACTCAAGTACAAGAAGACTGGCTCTTCTTACTGCCCATGTTTTGAACCATTCTTGTGACACTAGTTATAGATTGCGATGGTTCACTTCAGGTTTACTGTATCCCTCTGACCTTCTTATTGACGATAAAACACATAAATTGCATCGGAATTAAATACAAAAGGTACAATGCCGACTTAAGTACAAGAAAACTGACTCTTCCTACTGTCTATGTTTTGAACTATTCCTGTGACACTAGTTATAGATTCCGATGCTTCACTTCATGTTTACTGTATCTCTCCGAGCGTCTTATTGACGATGTATCACCAAAATTGAATCGGAATTAAATACGAAAGGCACAATGCCCACATCAGTAAAAGAAATCTGACTCTTCTTACTGTCTATGTTTTGAACCATTCCTGTGACACTAGTTAAAGATTCCAATGTTTCACTTCAGGTTTACTGTATCCTTCTGACCTTCTTATTGCCGACGAAACACAGAAATTCCATCGGCATGAAATACGAAAGGCACAATGCCGTCTTAAGTACAAGAAAACTGACTCTTCTTACTGTCTATGTATTGAACCATTCCTGTGACACTAGTTATAGACCATGATGCTTCACTTCAGGTTTACTGTATTCCTCTGACCTGCATATTGACGATGAAACACAGAAAATGCATCCGAATTAAATACAAAAGGCACAATGCCGACTTAAGTACAAGAAAACAGACCATTCTTACTTTTTACGTTTTTATCCATTCCTGTAACACTAGTTATAGATTCCGATGCTTCACTTCAGGTTTACTGTATCCCTCTGACCTTCTTATTGACGATGAATTACAGAGTTTTCATCGGAATTAAATACAAAAGGCTCAATGCCGACTCAAGCACAAGAAGACTGGCTCTTCTTACTGTCTATGTTTAAACCATTCCTGTGACAATAGTTATGGATTCCGATGCTTCACCTTCATGTTTACTGTGTCCCTCTGATCTTCTTATTGACGATGCAACACAGATATTGCATCGGAATTTAATACAAAAGGCACATTGCCGACTTAAGTACAAGAAGACTGACCTTTCTTACTGTCTATGTTTCGAACCATTCCTGTGACACTAGTTATAGATTCCGATGCTTCACTTCAGGTTTACTGTATCCCTCTGACCTTCTTATTGACGATGAAACACAGATATTGCATCGGAATTAAATACAAAAGGCACAATGCCGACTTATGTACAAGAAAACTGACTCTTCTTACTGTCTATGCTTTGAACCATTCCTGTGCCACTAGTTATAGATTCCGATGGTTCACTTCAGGTTTACTGTATCCCTCTGACCTTCATATTGACGATGAAACACAGAAATTGCATCGGAATTTAATACAAAAGGCACAATGCCAACTTCAGTACTAGGAGACTGGCTCTTCTTATTGTCTATGCTTTGAACCATTCCTGTGACACTAATTATAGATTCCGATGCTTCACTTCAGGATAACTGTATCCCTCTGACCTTCTTATTGACGATGAAACGCAGAAATTGCATCGGAATTAAATCCAAAAGGCACAATGCCGACTTAAGTACAGGAAAACTGACTCTTCCTACTGCCTATGTTTTGAACCATTCCTGTGACACTAGTTATAGATTCAGATGCTTCACTTCTGGTTTACTGTATCCCTCTGTCCACCTTATTGACGATGAAACACAGCCATTGCATCGGAATTAAATACAAGAGGCACAATGCCGACTCAAGTACAAGAAGACTGGCTCTTCTTATTGTCTATGCTTTGAACCATTCCTGTGACACTAATTATAGATTCCGATGCTTCACTTCAGGATAACTGTATCCCTCTGACCTTCTTATTGACGATGAAACACAGAAATTGCATCGGAATTAAATACAAAAGGCACAATGCCGACTTAAGTACTAGAAGACTGACTCTTCCTACTATCAATGCTTTGAACCATTCCTGTGACTTTAGTTATAGATTCCGATGCTTCACTTCAGGTTTACTGTATCCCTCTGACCTTATTATTGACGATGAAACACAGAAATTGCATCGGAATTAAATACAAAAGGCTCAATGCCGACTCAAGTAATAGAAGACTGGCTCTTCTTACCGTCTATGATTTGAATTATTCCTGTGACACTAGTTATGGATTCAGATGCTACACTTCAGGTTTACTGTATCCGTCTGACCTTATTATTGACATTGAAACACAGAAATTGCATCGGAATTAAATAGAAAAGGCACCATGACGACTCAAGTACAGGCAGACTGGCTCTTCTTACTGTCTATGTTTTGAACCATTCCTGTGACACTAGTTATAGATTCCGATGCCTCACTTCAGGTTTACTGTATCCCTCTGACCTTCATATTGACGATGAAACACAGAAATTACATCGGAATTATATACAAGTGGCACAATGCCAACTTAAGTACAAGAAGACAGACCCTTCTTAATGTCTATGTTTTGAACCTTTCCTGTGACACTAGTCATAGATTCCGATACTTCACTTCAGGTTTACTGTATCCCTCTGACCTTCTTATTGACGATGAAACACAGAAATTGCATCTTAGTTAAATACAAAAAACTCAATGCCGACTTAAGTACAGGAAGAAAAAAATGGTTCAAATGGCTCTGAGCACTATGGGACTCAACTGCTGTGGTCATAAGTCCCCAAGAACTTAGAACTACTTAAACCTAACTAACCTAAGGACAGCACACAACACCCAGCCATCACGAGGCAGAGAAAATCCTTGACCCCGCCGGGAATCAAACCCGGGAACCCGGGCGTGGGAAGCGAGTACGCTACCGCATAAGTACAGGAAGACTGACTATTCTTACCGTCTATGTTTTGAACCATTCCTGTGACACTACTTATAGATTCCGATGCTTCACTTCAGGTTTACTGCATCCCTCTGACCTTCTTATTGACGATCAAACACAGAAATTGCATCGGATTTAAATACAAAAGTCACAATGCCGACTCAAGACAAGAGGACTGGCTCTTCTTACTGTCTATGTCTTGAACCTTTTCTGCGAGACCGGATTTACATTCCGATGCTTCACTTCAGGTTTACTGTATCCCTTGGACCTTCTTATAGACGACGAAACACAGAAATTACATCGGAATTATATACAAAAGGCACAATGCCGACTTAAGTACAAGAAAACTGACTCTTCCTACTGTCTATGTTTTTAACCATTCCTGTGACACTAGTTATGGATTCCGATGCTTCACTTCAGGTTTTCTGTATCCCTCTGACCTTCATATTGACGATGAAACACAGAAATAGCATCGGAATTAAATACAAATGGCACAATGCCGGCTTAAGTACAAAAAAACTGACTCTTCTTACTGTCTATGTCTTGAACCATTACCGTGACACTAGTTATAGATTCCGATACTTCACTTGAGGTTTACTGTATCCCTCTGACATTCTTATTGACGATGAAACACAGAAATTGCATCGGAATTGAATACAAAAGCACAATGCCGACTCAAGTACAAGGAAACTGGCTCTTCTTACTGCCTATGATTTGAACCATTCCTGTGACACTAGTTATAGATTTCGATGCTTCACTTCAGGTTAACTGGATCCCTCTGACCTTCTTATTGACGATGAAACACAGAAATTGCATCGGAATTAAATACAAAAGGCACAATGCCTAATTAAGTACAAGTAAACTGACTCTTCTTACTGTCTATGTTTTGAACTATTCCTGTGACACTAGTTATAGATTCCGATGCTTCACTTCAAAATTACTGTATCCCTCTGACCTTCTTATTGACGATGAAACACAGAAATTGCATCGGAATTAAATACAATAGGCACAATGCCGAATTAAGTACAAAGTAAACTGACTCTTCTTACTGTCTATGTTTGAACTATTCCTGTGACATTAGTTACAGATTCCGATGCTTCACTTCAGGTTTACTGTATCCAACTGACCGTCTTATTGACGATGTAATACCGAAATTGAATCGGAATTAAATACAAAAGGCACAATGCCCACATAAGTACAAGTAAACCGACTCTTCTTACTATCTATGATTTGAACCATTCCTGTGAAACTAGTTATAGATTCCGATGCTTCACTTCAGTTTTACTGTATCCCCTGACGTTCGTATTGACGATGAGACACAGAAATTACATCGGAATTAAATACAAAAGGCACAATGCCGACATAAGTAAAAGAAAAGTTTCTCTTCTTACTGTCTATGTTTTTAACCATTCCTGTGACACTAGTTGTAGACTCCGATGCTTCACTTCAGGTTTGCTGTATCCCTCTGACCTTCTTATTGACGATGAAACACAGAAATTGCATCAGAATTAAATACAAGTGGCACAGTGCCGACTTAAGTACAAGAAAACAGACTCTTCTTACTGTCTACGTTTTGAACCATTCCTGTGACACTAGTTATAGATTCCGATGCTTCACTTCAGGTTTACTGTATCCCTCTGACCTTCTTATTGACGATGAAACACAGATATTGCATCGGTATTAAATACAAAAGGCACAATGCCGACTTAAGTACTAAAAAAATGAATCTTCCTACTGTCTATGTTTTGAACCATTCCTGTGAATCTAGTAATAGATTCCGATGCTTCCCTTCAGGTTTACTGTATCCCTCTTACCTTCTTATTGACGACGAAACACAGAAATTGCATCGGAATTAAATACAAAAGGCTCAATGCCGACTCAAGTACAAGGAGACTGGCTCTTCTTACTGTCTATGTTTTAAACCATTCCTGTGATACTAGTTATGGATTCCGACGCTTCACTTCAGGTTTACTGTATCCCTCTGATCTTCTTATTGACGATGAAACACAGATATTGCATCGGAATTAAATACAAAAGGCCCAATGCCGACTTAAGTACAAGAAGACTGACCTTTCTTACTGTCTATGTTTTGAACCATTCCTGTGACACTAGTTACAGATTCCGATGCTTCACTTCAGGTTTACTGTATCCCTCTGACCTTCTTATTGACGGTAAAACACATAAATTGCATCGGAATTAAATACAAAAGGTACAATGCCGACTTAAGTACAAGAAAACTGACTCTTCCTACTGTCTATGTTTTGAACTATTCCTGTGACACTAGTTATAGATTCCGATGCTTCACTTCATGTTTACTGTATCTCTCCGAGCGTCTTATTGACGATGTATCACCGAAATTGAATCGGAATTAAATACGAAAGGCACAATGCCCACATCAGTAAAAGAAATCTGACTCTTCTTACTGTCTATGTTTTGAACCATTCCTGTGACACTAGTTATAGATTTCGATGCTTCACTTCAGGTTAACTGGATCCCTCTGACCTTCTTATTGACGATGAAACACAGAAATTGCATCGGAATTAAATACAAAAGGCACAATGCCGAATTAAGTACAAGTAAACTGACTCTTCTTACTGTCTATGTTTTGAACTATTCCTGTGACACTAGCAATAGATTCCGATGCTTCACTTCAAAATTACTGTATCCCTCTGATCTTCTTATTGACGATGAAACACAGAAATTGCATCGGAATTAAATACAATAGGCACAATGCCGAATTAAGTACAAGGAAACTGACTCTTCTTACTGTCTATGTTTGAACTATTCCTGTGACATTAGTTAAAGATTCCGATGCTTCACTTCAGGTTTACTGTATCCCTCTGACCGTCTTATTGACGATGTAATACCGAAATTGAATCGGAATTAAATACAAAAGGCACAATGCCCACTTAAGTACAAGTAAACCGACTCTTCTTACTATCTATGTTTTGAACCATTCCTGTGAAACTAGTTATAGATTCCGATGCTTCACTTCAGTTTTACTGTATCCCCCTGACGTTCGTATTGACGATGACACACAGAAATTACATCGGAATTAAATACAAAAGGCACAATGCCGACATAAGTAAAAGAAAAGTGACTCTTCTTACTGTCTATGTTTTTAACCATTCCTGTGACACTAGTTGTAGAGTCCGATGCTTCACTTCAGGTTTGCTGTATCCCTCTGACCTTCTTATTGACGATGAAACACAGAAATTGCATCAGAATTAAATACAAGTGGCACAGTGCCGACTTAAGTACAAGAAAACTGACTCTTCTTACTGTCTATGTTTTGAACCATTCCTGTGACACTAGTTATAGATTCCGATGCTTCACTTCAGGTTTACTGTATCCCTCTGACCTTCTTATTGACGATGAAACACAGATATTGCATCGGTATTAAATACAATAATCACAATGCCGACTTAAGTACTAAAAAAATGAATCTTCCTACTGTCTATGTTTTGAACCATTCCTGTGAATCTAGTAATAGATTCCGATGCTTCACTTCAGGTTTACTGTATCCCTCTTACCTTCTTATTGACGACGAAACACAGAAATTGCATCGGAATTAAATACAAAAGGCTCAATGACGACTCAAGTACAAGAAGACTGGCTCTTCTTACTGTCTATGATTTAAACCATTCCTGTGATACTAGTTATAGATTCCGACGCTTCACTTCAGGTTTACTGTATCCCTCTGATCTTCTTATTGACGATGAAACACAGATATTGCATCGGAATTAAATACAAAAGGCCCAATGCCGACTTAAGTACAAGAAGACTGACCTTTCTTACTGTCTATGTTTTGAACCATTCCTGTGACACTAGTTACAGATTCCGATGCTTCACTTCAGGTTTACTGTATCCCTCTGACCTTCATATTGACGATGAAACACAGATATTACATCGGAATTAAATACAAAAGGCACAATGCCGACTTAAGTACAAAACGACTGACTCTTCTTACTCTCTATATTTTGATCCAATCCTGTGACACTAGTTAAAGATTCCAATGTTTCACTTCAGGTTTACTGTATCCTTCTGACCTTCTTATTGCCGACGAAACACAGAAATTCCATCGGCATGAAATACAAAAGGCACAATGCCGTCTTAAGTACAAGAAAACTGACTCTTCTTACTGTCTATGTATTGAACCATTCCTGTGACACTAGTTATAGACCATGATGCTTCACTTCATGTTTACTGTATCTCTCCGAGCGTCTTATTGACGATGTATCACCGAAATTGAATCGGAATTAAATACGAAAGGCACAATGCCTACATCAGTAAAAGAAATCTGACTCTTCTTACTGTCTATGTTTTGAACCATTCCTGTGACACTAGTTAAAGATTCCAATGTTTCACTTCAGGTTTACTGTATCCTTCTGACCTTCTTATTGCCGACGAAACACAGAAATTCCATCGGCATGAAATACAAAAGGCACAATGCCGTCTTAAGTACAAGAAAACTGACTCTTCTTACTGTCTATGTATTGAACCATTCCTGTGACACTAGTTATAGACCATGATGCTTCACTTCAGGTTTACTGTATTCCTCTGACCTTCATATTGACGATGAAACACAGAAATTGCATCCGAATTAAATGCAAAAGGCACAATGCCGACTTAAGTACAAAAAACTGACTCTACTTACTGTCTATGTTTTGAACCATTCCTGTGACACTAGTTATAGATACCGATGCTTCACTTCAGGTTTACTGTATCCCTCTGACCTTCTTATTGACGATGAAACACAGAAATTGCATCAGAAATAAATACAAAAGGCACAATGCCGACTTAAGTACAAGAAAACAGACCATTCTTACCTTTTACGTTTTTATCCATTCCTGTAACACTAGTTATAGATTCCGATGCTTCACTTCAGGTTTACTGTATCCCTCTGACCTTCTTATTGACGATGAATTACAGAGTTTTCATCGGAATTAAATACAAAAGGCTCAATGCCGACTCAAGCACAAGAAGACTGGCTCTTCTTACTGTCTATGTTTAAACCATTCCTGTGACAATAGTTATGGATTCCGATGCTTCACCTTCAGGTTTACTGTGTCGCTCTGATCTTCTTATTGACGATGCAACACAGATATTGCATCGGAATTTAATACAAAAGACACATTGCCGACTTAAGTACAAGAAGACTGACCTTTCTTACTGTCTATGTTTCGAACCATTCCTGTGACACTAGTTATAGATTCCGATGCTTCACTTCAGGTTTACTGTATCCCTCTGACCTTCTTATTGACGATGAAACACAGATATTGCATCGGAATTAAATACAAAAGGCACAATGCCGACTTATGTACAAGAAAACTGACTCTTCTTACTGTCTATGCTTTGAACCATTCCTGTGCCACTAGTTATAGATTCCGATGGTTCACTTCAGGTTTACTGTATCCCTCTGACCTTCATATTGACGATGAAACACAGAAATTGCATCGGAATTTAATACAAAAGGCTCAATGCCGACTTCAGTACTAGGAGACTGGCTCTTCTTATTGTCTATGCTTTGAACCATTCCTGTGACACTAATTATAGATTCCGATGCTTCACTTCAGGATAACTGTATCCCTCTGACCTTCTTATTGACGATGAAACACAGAAATTGCATCGGAATTAAATACAAAAGGCACAATGCCGGTTTAAGTACAGGAAAACTGACTCTTCCTACTGCCTATGTTTTGAACCATTTCTGTGACACTAGTTATAGATTCAGATGCTTCACTTCTGGTTTACTGTATCCCTCTGTCCACCTTATTGACGATGAAACACAGCCATTGCATCGGAATTAAATACAAGAGGCACAATGCCGACTCAAGTACAAGAAGACTGGCTCTTCTTATTGTCTATGCTTTGAACCATTCCTGTGACACTAATTATAGATTCCGATGCTTCACTTCAGGATAACTGTATCCCTCTGACCTTCTTATTGACGATGAAACACAGAAATTGCATCGGAATTAAATACAAAAGGCACAATGCCGACTTAAGTACTAGAAGACTGACTCTTCCTACTATCAATGCTTTGAACCATTCCTGTGACTTTAGTTATAGATTCCGATGCTTCACTTCAGGTTTACTGTATCCCTCTGACCTTATTATTGACGATGAAACACAGAAATTGCATCGGAATTAAATACAAAAGGCTCAATGCCGACTCAAGTAATAGAAGACTGGCTCTTCTTACCGTCTATGATTTGAATTATTCCTGTGACACTAGTTATGGATTCAGATGCTTCACTTCAGGTTTACTGTATCCGTCTGACCTTCTTATTGACATTGAAACACAGAAATTGCATCGGAATTAAATAGAAAAGGCACCATGACGACTCAAGTACAGGCAGACTGGCTCTTCTTACTGTCTATGTTTTGAACCATTCCTGTGACACTAGTTATAGATTCCGATGCCTCACTTGAGGTTTACTGTATCCCTCTGACCTTCATATTGACGATGAAACACAGAAATTACATCGGAATTATATACAAGTGGCACAATGCCGACTTAAGTACAAGAAGACAGACCCTTCTTAATGTCTATGTTTTGAACCTTTCCTGTGACACTAGTCATAGATTCCGATACTTCACTTCAGGTTTACTGTATCCCTCTGACCTTCTTATTGACGATGAAACACAGAAATTGCATCTTAGTTAAATACAAAAAACTCAATGCCGACTTAAGTACAGGAAGAAAAAAATGGTTCAAATGGCTCTGAGCACTATGGGACTCAACTGCTGTGGTCATAAGTCCCCAAGAACTTAGAACTACTCAAACCTGACTAACCTAAGGACAGCACACAACACCCAGCCATCACGAGGCAGAGAAAATCCCTGACCCCGCCGGGAATCAAACCCGGGAACCCGGGCGTGGGAAGCGAGTACGCTACCGCATAAGTACAGGAAGACTGACTCTTCCTACCGTCTATGTTTTGAACCATTCCTGTGACACTACTTATAGATTCCGATGCTTCACTTCAGGTTTACTGTATCCCTCTGACCTTCTTATTGACGATCAAACACAGAAATTGCATCGGATTTAAATACAAAAGTCACAATGCCGACTCAAGACAAGAGGACTGGCTCTTCTTACTGTCTATGTCTTGAACCTTTTCTGCGAGACCGGATTTACATTCCGATGCTTCACTTCAGGTTTACTGTATCCCTTGGACCTTCTTATAGACGACGAAACACAGAAATTACATCGGAATTATATACAAAAGGCACAATGCCGACTTAAGTACAAGAAAACTGACTCTTCCTACTGTCTATGTTTTTAACCATTCCTGTGACACTAGTTATGGATTCCGATGCTTCACTTCAGGTTTTCTGTATCCCTCTGACCTTCATATTGACGATGAAACACAGAAATAGCATCGGAATTAAATACAAATGGCACAATGCCGGCTTAAGTACAAAAAAACTGACTCTTCTTACTGTCTATGTCTTGAACCATTACCGTGACACTAGTTATAGATTCCGATACTTCACTTGAGGTTTACTGTATCCCTCTGACCTTCTTATTGACGATGAAACACAGAAATTGCATCGGAATTGAATACAAAAGCACAATGCCGACTCAAGTACAAGGAAACTGGCTCTTCTTACTGATTATGATTTGAACCATTCCTGTGACACTAGTTATAGATTTCGATGCTTCACTTCAGGTTAACTGGATCCCTCTGACCTTCTTATTGACGATGAAACACAGAAATTGCATCGGAATTAAATACAAAAGGCACAATGCCGAATTAAGTACAAGTAAACTGACTCTTCTTACTGTCTATGTTTTGAACTATTCCTGTGACACTAGTTATAGATTCCGATGCTTCACTTCAAAATTTCTGTATCCCTCTGACCTTCTTATTGACGATGAAACACAGAAATTGCATCGGAATTAAATACAATAGGCACAATGCCGAATTAAGTACAAAAAAACTGACTCTTCTTACTGTCTATGTTTGAACTATTCCTGTGACATTAGTTACAGATTCCGATGCTTCACTTCAGGTTTACTGTATCCCTCTGACCGTCTTATTGACGATGTAATACCGAAATTGAATCGGAATTAAATACAAAAGGCACAATGCCCACATAAGTACAAGTAAACCGACTCTTCTTACTATCTATGATTTGAACCATTCCTGTGAAACTAGTTATAGATTCCGATGCTTCACTTCAGTTTTACTGTATCCCCCTGACGTTCGTATTGACGATGAGACACAGAAATTACATCGGAATTAAATACAAAAGGCACAATGCCGACATAAGTAAAAGAAAAGTTTCTCTTCTTACTGTCTATGTTTTTAACCATTCCTGTGACACTAGTTGTAGACTCCGATGCTTCACTTCAGGTTTGCTGTATCCCTCTGACCTTCTTATTGACGATGAAACACAGAAATTGCATCAGAATTAAATACAAGTGGCACAGTGCCGACTTAAGTACAAGAAAACAGACTCTTCTTACTGTCTACGTTTTGAACCATTCCTGTGACACTAGTTATAGATTCCGATGCTTCACTTCAGGTTTACTGTATCCCTCTGACCTTCTTATTGACGATGAAACACAGATATTGCATCGGTATTAAATACAAAAGGCACAATGCCGACTTAAGTACTAAAAAAATGAATCTTCCTACTGTCTATGTTTTGAACCATTCCTGTGAATCTAGTAATAGATTCCGATGCTTCCCTTCAGGTTTACTGTATCCCTCTTACCTTCTTATTGACGACGAAACACAGAAATTGCATCGGAATTAAATACAAAAGGCTCAATGCCGACTCAAGTACAAGAAGACTGGCTCTTCTTACTGTCTATGTTTTAAACCATTCCTGTGATACTAGTTATAGATTCCGACGCTGCACTTCAGGTTTACTGTATCCCTCTGATCTTCTTATTGACGATGAAACACAGATATTGCATCGGAATTAAATACAAAAGGCCCAATGCCGACTTAAGTACAAGAAGACTGACCTTTCTTACTGTCTATGTTTTGAACCATTCCTGTGACACTAGTTACAGATTCCGATGCTTCACTTCAGGTTTACTGTATCCCTCTGACCTTCATATTGACGATGAAACACAGATATTACATCGGAATTAAATACAAAAGGCACAATGCCGACTTAAGTACAAAAGACTGACTCTTCTTACTCTCTATGTTTTGATCCAATCCTGTGACACTAGTTATAGATTACGATGCTTCACTTCAGGAATACTGTAACCCTCTGACCTTCTCATTGACGATGAAGCACAGAAATTGCATAGGGATTAAATACAAAAGGCACAATGCCGACTTAAGTACAAGAAAACTGACTCTTCTTACTGTATATGTTCTGAACCATTCCTGTGACACTGGTTATAGATTCCGATGCTTCACTTCAGGTTTACTGTATCCCTCTGACCTTCATATTGACGATGACACACAGAAATTGCATCGGAATTAAATACAAAAGGCACAATGCCGACTTCTGTACTAGAAGACTGACTCTTCCTACTGTCTATGTTTTGAACCATTCCTGTGACACTAGTTATAGATTCCGATGCTTCACTTCTGGTTTACTGTAACCCACTGACCATCTTATTGACGATGAAGCACAGAAATTACATCGGAATTAAATACAAAATGCACAATGCCGACTTAAGTACAAGAAAACTGACTCTTCTTACTGTCTATGTTTTGATCCATTCCTGTGACACTAGTTATAGATTCAGATGCTTCACTTCAGGTTTACTGAATCCCTCTGTCCGTCTTATTGACGATGAAACACAGAAATTGCATCGGAGTTAAATACAAAAGCACAATGCCGACTCAAGTACAAGAAGACTGGCTCTTCTTACTGCCCATGTTTTGAACCATTCTTGTGACACTAGTTATAGATTGCGATGGTTCACTTCAGGTTTACTGTATCCCTCTGACCTTCTTATTGACGATAAAACACATAAATTGCATCGGAATTAAATACAAAAGGTACAATGCCGACTTAAGTACAAGAAAACTGACTCTTCCTACTGTCTATGTTTTGAACTATTCCTGTGACACTAGTTATAGATTCCGATGCTTCACTTCATGTTTACTGTATCTCTCCGAGCGTCTTATTGACGATGTATCACCAAAATTGAATCGGAATTAAATACGAAAGGCACAATGCCCACATCAGTAAAAGAAATCTGACTCTTCTTACTGTCTATGTTTTGAACCATTCCTGTGACACTAGTTAAAGATTCCAATGTTTCACTTCAGGTTTACTGTATCCTTCTGACCTTCTTATTGCCGACGAAACACAGAAATTCCATCGGCATGAAATACGAAAGGCACAATGCCGTCTTAAGTACAAGAAAACTGACTCTTCTTACTGTCTATGTATTGAACCATTCCTGTGACACTAGTTATAGACCATGATGCTTCACTTCAGGTTTACTGTATTCCTCTGACCTGCATATTGACGATGAAACACAGAAAATGCATCCGAATTAAATGCAAAAGGCACATTGCCGACTTAAGTACAAAAAACTGACTCTACTTACTGTCTATGTTTTGAACCATTCCTGTGACACTAGTTATAGATACCGATGCTTCACTTCAGGTTTACTGTATCCCTCTGACCTTCTTAATGACGATGAAACACAGTAATTGCATCAGAAATAAATACAAAAGGCACAATGCCGACTTAAGTACAAGAAAACAGACCATTCTTACTTTTTACGTTTTTATCCATTCCTGTAACACTAGTTATAGATTCCGATGCTTCACTTCAGGTTTACTGTATCCCTCTGACCTTCTTATTGACGATGAATTACAGAGTTTTCATCGGAATTAAATACAAAAGGCTCAATGCCGACTCAAGCACAAGAAGACTGGCTCTTCTTACTGTCTATGTTTAAACCATTCCTGTGACAATAGTTATGGATTCCGATGCTTCACCTTCATGTTTACTGTGTCCCTCTGATCTTCTTATTGACGATGCAACACAGATATTGCATCGGAATTTAATACAAAAGGCACATTGCCGACTTAAGTACAAGAAGACTGACCTTTCTTACTGTCTATGTTTCGAACCATTCCTGTGACACTAGTTATAGATTCCGATGCTTCACTTCAGGTTTACTGTATCCCTCTGACCTTCTTATTGACGATGAAACACAGATATTGCATCGGAATTAAATACAAAAGGCACAATGCCGACTTATGTACAAGAAAACTGACTCTTCTTACTGTCTATGCTTTGAACCATTCCTGTGCCACTAGTTATAGATTCCGATGGTTCACTTCAGGTTTACTGTATCCCTCTGACCTTCATATTGACGATGAAACACAGAAATTGCATCGGAATTTAATACAAAAGGCACAATGCCAACTTCAGTACTAGGAGACTGGCTCTTCTTATTGTCTATGCTTTGAACCATTCCTGTGACACTAATTATAGATTCCGATGCTTCACTTCAGGATAACTGTATCCCTCTGACCTTCTTATTGACGATGAAACGCAGAAATTGCATCGGAATTAAATCCAAAAGGCACAATGCCGACTTAAGTACAGGAAAACTGACTCTTCCTACTGCCTATGTTTTGAACCATTCCTGTGACACTAGTTATAGATTCAGATGCTTCACTTCTGGTTTACTGTATCCCTCTGTCCACCTTATTGACGATGAAACACAGCCATTGCATCGGAATTAAATACAAGAGGCACAATGCCGACTCAAGTACAAGAAGACTGGCTCTTCTTATTGTCTATGCTTTGAACCATTCCTGTGACACTAATTATAGATTCCGATGCTTCACTTCAGGATAACTGTATCCCTCTGACCTTCTTATTGACGATGAAACACAGAAATTGCATCGGAATTAAATACAAAAGGCACAATGCCGACTTAAGTACTAGAAGACTGACTCTTCCTACTATCAATGCTTTGAACCATTCCTGTGACTTTAGTTATAGATTCCGATGCTTCACTTCAGGTTTACTGTATCCCTCTGACCTTATTATTGACGATGAAACACAGAAATTGCATCGGAATTAAATACAAAAGGCTCAATGCCGACTCAAGTAATAGAAGACTGGCTCTTCTTACCGTCTATGATTTGAATTATTCCTGTGACACTAGTTATGGATTCAGATGCTACACTTCAGGTTTACTGTATCCGTCTGACCTTATTATTGACATTGAAACACAGAAATTGCATCGGAATTAAATAGAAAAGGCACCATGACGACTCAAGTACAGGCAGACTGGCTCTTCTTACTGTCTATGTTTTGAACCATTCCTGTGACACTAGTTATAGATTCCGATGCCTCACTTCAGGTTTACTGTATCCCTCTGACCTTCATATTGACGATGAAACACAGAAATTACATCGGAATTATATACAAGTGGCACAATGCCAACTTAAGTACAAGAAGACAGACCCTTCTTAATGTCTATGTTTTGAACCTTTCCTGTGACACTAGTCATAGATTCCGATACTTCACTTCAGGTTTACTGTATCCCTCTGACCTTCTTATTGACGATGAAACACAGAAATTGCATCTTAGTTAAATACAAAAAACTCAATGCCGACTTAAGTACAGGAAGAAAAAAATGGTTCAAATGGCTCTGAGCACTATGGGACTCAACTGCTGTGGTCATAAGTCCCCAAGAACTTAGAACTACTTAAACCTAACTAACCTAAGGACAGCACACAACACCCAGCCATCACGAGGCAGAGAAAATCCTTGACCCCGCCGGGAATCAAACCCGGGAACCCGGGCGTGGGAAGCGAGTACGCTACCGCATAAGTACAGGAAGACTGACTATTCTTACCGTCTATGTTTTGAACCATTCCTGTGACACTACTTATAGATTCCGATGCTTCACTTCAGGTTTACTGCATCCCTCTGACCTTCTTATTGACGATCAAACACAGAAATTGCATCGGATTTAAATACAAAAGTCACAATGCCGACTCAAGACAAGAGGACTGGCTCTTCTTACTGTCTATGTCTTGAACCTTTTCTGCGAGACCGGATTTACATTCCGATGCTTCACTTCAGGTTTACTGTATCCCTTGGACCTTCTTATAGACGACGAAACACAGAAATTACATCGGAATTATATACAAAAGGCACAATGCCGACTTAAGTACAAGAAAACTGACTCTTCCTACTGTCTATGTTTTTAACCATTCCTGTGACACTAGTTATGGATTCCGATGCTTCACTTCAGGTTTTCTGTATCCCTCTGACCTTCATATTGACGATGAAACACAGAAATAGCATCGGAATTAAATACAAATGGCACAATGCCGGCTTAAGTACAAAAAAACTGACTCTTCTTACTGTCTATGTCTTGAACCATTACCGTGACACTAGTTATAGATTCCGATACTTCACTTGAGGTTTACTGTATCCCTCTGACATTCTTATTGACGATGAAACACAGAAATTGCATCGGAATTGAATACAAAAGCACAATGCCGACTCAAGTACAAGGAAACTGGCTCTTCTTACTGCCTATGATTTGAACCATTCCTGTGACACTAGTTATAGATTTCGATGCTTCACTTCAGGTTAACTGGATCCCTCTGACCTTCTTATTGACGATGAAACACAGAAATTGCATCGGAATTAAATACAAAAGGCACAATGCCTAATTAAGTACAAGTAAACTGACTCTTCTTACTGTCTATGTTTTGAACTATTCCTGTGACACTAGTTATAGATTCCGATGCTTCACTTCAAAATTACTGTATCCCTCTGACCTTCTTATTGACGATGAAACACAGAAATTGCATCGGAATTAAATACAATAGGCACAATGCCGAATTAAGTACAAAGTAAACTGACTCTTCTTACTGTCTATGTTTGAACTATTCCTGTGACATTAGTTACAGATTCCGATGCTTCACTTCAGGTTTACTGTATCCAACTGACCGTCTTATTGACGATGTAATACCGAAATTGAATCGGAATTAAATACAAAAGGCACAATGCCCACATAAGTACAAGTAAACCGACTCTTCTTACTATCTATGATTTGAACCATTCCTGTGAAACTAGTTATAGATTCCGATGCTTCACTTCAGTTTTACTGTATCCCCTGACGTTCGTATTGACGATGAGACACAGAAATTACATCGGAATTAAATACAAAAGGCACAATGCCGACATAAGTAAAAGAAAAGTTTCTCTTCTTACTGTCTATGTTTTTAACCATTCCTGTGACACTAGTTGTAGACTCCGATGCTTCACTTCAGGTTTGCTGTATCCCTCTGACCTTCTTATTGACGATGAAACACAGAAATTGCATCAGAATTAAATACAAGTGGCACAGTGCCGACTTAAGTACAAGAAAACAGACTCTTCTTACTGTCTACGTTTTGAACCATTCCTGTGACACTAGTTATAGATTCCGATGCTTCACTTCAGGTTTACTGTATCCCTCTGACCTTCTTATTGACGATGAAACACAGATATTGCATCGGTATTAAATACAAAAGGCACAATGCCGACTTAAGTACTAAAAAAATGAATCTTCCTACTGTCTATGTTTTGAACCATTCCTGTGAATCTAGTAATAGATTCCGATGCTTCCCTTCAGGTTTACTGTATCCCTCTTACCTTCTTATTGACGACGAAACACAGAAATTGCATCGGAATTAAATACAAAAGGCTCAATGCCGACTCAAGTACAAGGAGACTGGCTCTTCTTACTGTCTATGTTTTAAACCATTCCTGTGATACTAGTTATGGATTCCGACGCTTCACTTCAGGTTTACTGTATCCCTCTGATCTTCTTATTGACGATGAAACACAGATATTGCATCGGAATTAAATACAAAAGGCCCAATGCCGACTTAAGTACAAGAAGACTGACCTTTCTTACTGTCTATGTTTTGAACCATTCCTGTGACACTAGTTACAGATTCCGATGCTTCACTTCAGGTTTACTGTATCCCTCTGACCTTCTTATTGACGGTAAAACACATAAATTGCATCGGAATTAAATACAAAAGGTACAATGCCGACTTAAGTACAAGAAAACTGACTCTTCCTACTGTCTATGTTTTGAACTATTCCTGTGACACTAGTTATAGATTCCGATGCTTCACTTCATGTTTACTGTATCTCTCCGAGCGTCTTATTGACGATGTATCACCGAAATTGAATCGGAATTAAATACGAAAGGCACAATGCCCACATCAGTAAAAGAAATCTGACTCTTCTTACTGTCTATGTTTTGAACCATTCCTGTGACACTAGTTATAGATTTCGATGCTTCACTTCAGGTTAACTGGATCCCTCTGACCTTCTTATTGACGATGAAACACAGAAATTGCATCGGAATTAAATACAAAAGGCACAATGCCGAATTAAGTACAAGTAAACTGACTCTTCTTACTGTCTATGTTTTGAACTATTCCTGTGACACTAGCAATAGATTCCGATGCTTCACTTCAAAATTACTGTATCCCTCTGATCTTCTTATTGACGATGAAACACAGAAATTGCATCGGAATTAAATACAATAGGCACAATGCCGAATTAAGTACAAGGAAACTGACTCTTCTTACTGTCTATGTTTGAACTATTCCTGTGACATTAGTTAAAGATTCCGATGCTTCACTTCAGGTTTACTGTATCCCTCTGACCGTCTTATTGACGATGTAATACCGAAATTGAATCGGAATTAAATACAAAAGGCACAATGCCCACTTAAGTACAAGTAAACCGACTCTTCTTACTATCTATGTTTTGAACCATTCCTGTGAAACTAGTTATAGATTCCGATGCTTCACTTCAGTTTTACTGTATCCCCCTGACGTTCGTATTGACGATGACACACAGAAATTACATCGGAATTAAATACAAAAGGCACAATGCCGACATAAGTAAAAGAAAAGTGACTCTTCTTACTGTCTATGTTTTTAACCATTCCTGTGACACTAGTTGTAGAGTCCGATGCTTCACTTCAGGTTTGCTGTATCCCTCTGACCTTCTTATTGACGATGAAACACAGAAATTGCATCAGAATTAAATACAAGTGGCACAGTGCCGACTTAAGTACAAGAAAACTGACTCTTCTTACTGTCTATGTTTTGAACCATTCCTGTGACACTAGTTATAGATTCCGATGCTTCACTTCAGGTTTACTGTATCCCTCTGACCTTCTTATTGACGATGAAACACAGATATTGCATCGGTATTAAATACAATAATCACAATGCCGACTTAAGTACTAAAAAAATGAATCTTCCTACTGTCTATGTTTTGAACCATTCCTGTGAATCTAGTAATAGATTCCGATGCTTCACTTCAGGTTTACTGTATCCCTCTTACCTTCTTATTGACGACGAAACACAGAAATTGCATCGGAATTAAATACAAAAGGCTCAATGACGACTCAAGTACAAGAAGACTGGCTCTTCTTACTGTCTATGATTTAAACCATTCCTGTGATACTAGTTATAGATTCCGACGCTTCACTTCAGGTTTACTGTATCCCTCTGATCTTCTTATTGACGATGAAACACAGATATTGCATCGGAATTAAATACAAAAGGCCCAATGCCGACTTAAGTACAAGAAGACTGACCTTTCTTACTGTCTATGTTTTGAACCATTCCTGTGACACTAGTTACAGATTCCGATGCTTCACTTCAGGTTTACTGTATCCCTCTGACCTTCATATTGACGATGAAACACAGATATTACATCGGAATTAAATACAAAAGGCACAATGCCGACTTAAGTACAAAACGACTGACTCTTCTTACTCTCTATATTTTGATCCAATCCTGTGACACTAGTTAAAGATTCCAATGTTTCACTTCAGGTTTACTGTATCCTTCTGACCTTCTTATTGCCGACGAAACACAGAAATTCCATCGGCATGAAATACAAAAGGCACAATGCCGTCTTAAGTACAAGAAAACTGACTCTTCTTACTGTCTATGTATTGAACCATTCCTGTGACACTAGTTATAGACCATGATGCTTCACTTCATGTTTACTGTATCTCTCCGAGCGTCTTATTGACGATGTATCACCGAAATTGAATCGGAATTAAATACGAAAGGCACAATGCCTACATCAGTAAAAGAAATCTGACTCTTCTTACTGTCTATGTTTTGAACCATTCCTGTGACACTAGTTAAAGATTCCAATGTTTCACTTCAGGTTTACTGTATCCTTCTGACCTTCTTATTGCCGACGAAACACAGAAATTCCATCGGCATGAAATACAAAAGGCACAATGCCGTCTTAAGTACAAGAAAACTGACTCTTCTTACTGTCTATGTATTGAACCATTCCTGTGACACTAGTTATAGACCATGATGCTTCACTTCAGGTTTACTGTATTCCTCTGACCTTCATATTGACGATGAAACACAGAAATTGCATCCGAATTAAATGCAAAAGGCACAATGCCGACTTAAGTACAAAAAACTGACTCTACTTACTGTCTATGTTTTGAACCATTCCTGTGACACTAGTTATAGATACCGATGCTTCACTTCAGGTTTACTGTATCCCTCTGACCTTCTTATTGACGATGAAACACAGAAATTGCATCAGAAATAAATACAAAAGGCACAATGCCGACTTAAGTACAAGAAAACAGACCATTCTTACCTTTTACGTTTTTATCCATTCCTGTAACACTAGTTATAGATTCCGATGCTTCACTTCAGGTTTACTGTATCCCTCTGACCTTCTTATTGACGATGAATTACAGAGTTTTCATCGGAATTAAATACAAAAGGCTCAATGCCGACTCAAGCACAAGAAGACTGGCTCTTCTTACTGTCTATGTTTAAACCATTCCTGTGACAATAGTTATGGATTCCGATGCTTCACCTTCAGGTTTACTGTGTCGCTCTGATCTTCTTATTGACGATGCAACACAGATATTGCATCGGAATTTAATACAAAAGACACATTGCCGACTTAAGTACAAGAAGACTGACCTTTCTTACTGTCTATGTTTCGAACCATTCCTGTGACACTAGTTATAGATTCCGATGCTTCACTTCAGGTTTACTGTATCCCTCTGACCTTCTTATTGACGATGAAACACAGATATTGCATCGGAATTAAATACAAAAGGCACAATGCCGACTTATGTACAAGAAAACTGACTCTTCTTACTGTCTATGCTTTGAACCATTCCTGTGCCACTAGTTATAGATTCCGATGGTTCACTTCAGGTTTACTGTATCCCTCTGACCTTCATATTGACGATGAAACACAGAAATTGCATCGGAATTTAATACAAAAGGCTCAATGCCGACTTCAGTACTAGGAGACTGGCTCTTCTTATTGTCTATGCTTTGAACCATTCCTGTGACACTAATTATAGATTCCGATGCTTCACTTCAGGATAACTGTATCCCTCTGACCTTCTTATTGACGATGAAACACAGAAATTGCATCGGAATTAAATACAAAAGGCACAATGCCGGTTTAAGTACAGGAAAACTGACTCTTCCTACTGCCTATGTTTTGAACCATTTCTGTGACACTAGTTATAGATTCAGATGCTTCACTTCTGGTTTACTGTATCCCTCTGTCCACCTTATTGACGATGAAACACAGCCATTGCATCGGAATTAAATACAAGAGGCACAATGCCGACTCAAGTACAAGAAGACTGGCTCTTCTTATTGTCTATGCTTTGAACCATTCCTGTGACACTAATTATAGATTCCGATGCTTCACTTCAGGATAACTGTATCCCTCTGACCTTCTTATTGACGATGAAACACAGAAATTGCATCGGAATTAAATACAAAAGGCACAATGCCGACTTAAGTACTAGAAGACTGACTCTTCCTACTATCAATGCTTTGAACCATTCCTGTGACTTTAGTTATAGATTCCGATGCTTCACTTCAGGTTTACTGTATCCCTCTGACCTTATTATTGACGATGAAACACAGAAATTGCATCGGAATTAAATACAAAAGGCTCAATGCCGACTCAAGTAATAGAAGACTGGCTCTTCTTACCGTCTATGATTTGAATTATTCCTGTGACACTAGTTATGGATTCAGATGCTTCACTTCAGGTTTACTGTATCCGTCTGACCTTCTTATTGACATTGAAACACAGAAATTGCATCGGAATTAAATAGAAAAGGCACCATGACGACTCAAGTACAGGCAGACTGGCTCTTCTTACTGTCTATGTTTTGAACCATTCCTGTGACACTAGTTATAGATTCCGATGCCTCACTTGAGGTTTACTGTATCCCTCTGACCTTCATATTGACGATGAAACACAGAAATTACATCGGAATTATATACAAGTGGCACAATGCCGACTTAAGTACAAGAAGACAGACCCTTCTTAATGTCTATGTTTTGAACCTTTCCTGTGACACTAGTCATAGATTCCGATACTTCACTTCAGGTTTACTGTATCCCTCTGACCTTCTTATTGACGATGAAACACAGAAATTGCATCTTAGTTAAATACAAAAAACTCAATGCCGACTTAAGTACAGGAAGAAAAAAATGGTTCAAATGGCTCTGAGCACTATGGGACTCAACTGCTGTGGTCATAAGTCCCCAAGAACTTAGAACTACTCAAACCTGACTAACCTAAGGACAGCACACAACACCCAGCCATCACGAGGCAGAGAAAATCCCTGACCCCGCCGGGAATCAAACCCGGGAACCCGGGCGTGGGAAGCGAGTACGCTACCGCATAAGTACAGGAAGACTGACTCTTCCTACCGTCTATGTTTTGAACCATTCCTGTGACACTACTTATAGATTCCGATGCTTCACTTCAGGTTTACTGTATCCCTCTGACCTTCTTATTGACGATCAAACACAGAAATTGCATCGGATTTAAATACAAAAGTCACAATGCCGACTCAAGACAAGAGGACTGGCTCTTCTTACTGTCTATGTCTTGAACCTTTTCTGCGAGACCGGATTTACATTCCGATGCTTCACTTCAGGTTTACTGTATCCCTTGGACCTTCTTATAGACGACGAAACACAGAAATTACATCGGAATTATATACAAAAGGCACAATGCCGACTTAAGTACAAGAAAACTGACTCTTCCTACTGTCTATGTTTTTAACCATTCCTGTGACACTAGTTATGGATTCCGATGCTTCACTTCAGGTTTTCTGTATCCCTCTGACCTTCATATTGACGATGAAACACAGAAATAGCATCGGAATTAAATACAAATGGCACAATGCCGGCTTAAGTACAAAAAAACTGACTCTTCTTACTGTCTATGTCTTGAACCATTACCGTGACACTAGTTATAGATTCCGATACTTCACTTGAGGTTTACTGTATCCCTCTGACCTTCTTATTGACGATGAAACACAGAAATTGCATCGGAATTGAATACAAAAGCACAATGCCGACTCAAGTACAAGGAAACTGGCTCTTCTTACTGATTATGATTTGAACCATTCCTGTGACACTAGTTATAGATTTCGATGCTTCACTTCAGGTTAACTGGATCCCTCTGACCTTCTTATTGACGATGAAACACAGAAATTGCATCGGAATTAAATACAAAAGGCACAATGCCGAATTAAGTACAAGTAAACTGACTCTTCTTACTGTCTATGTTTTGAACTATTCCTGTGACACTAGTTATAGATTCCGATGCTTCACTTCAAAATTTCTGTATCCCTCTGACCTTCTTATTGACGATGAAACACAGAAATTGCATCGGAATTAAATACAATAGGCACAATGCCGAATTAAGTACAAAAAAACTGACTCTTCTTACTGTCTATGTTTGAACTATTCCTGTGACATTAGTTACAGATTCCGATGCTTCACTTCAGGTTTACTGTATCCCTCTGACCGTCTTATTGACGATGTAATACCGAAATTGAATCGGAATTAAATACAAAAGGCACAATGCCCACATAAGTACAAGTAAACCGACTCTTCTTACTATCTATGATTTGAACCATTCCTGTGAAACTAGTTATAGATTCCGATGCTTCACTTCAGTTTTACTGTATCCCCCTGACGTTCGTATTGACGATGAGACACAGAAATTACATCGGAATTAAATACAAAAGGCACAATGCCGACATAAGTAAAAGAAAAGTTTCTCTTCTTACTGTCTATGTTTTTAACCATTCCTGTGACACTAGTTGTAGACTCCGATGCTTCACTTCAGGTTTGCTGTATCCCTCTGACCTTCTTATTGACGATGAAACACAGAAATTGCATCAGAATTAAATACAAGTGGCACAGTGCCGACTTAAGTACAAGAAAACAGACTCTTCTTACTGTCTACGTTTTGAACCATTCCTGTGACACTAGTTATAGATTCCGATGCTTCACTTCAGGTTTACTGTATCCCTCTGACCTTCTTATTGACGATGAAACACAGATATTGCATCGGTATTAAATACAAAAGGCACAATGCCGACTTAAGTACTAAAAAAATGAATCTTCCTACTGTCTATGTTTTGAACCATTCCTGTGAATCTAGTAATAGATTCCGATGCTTCCCTTCAGGTTTACTGTATCCCTCTTACCTTCTTATTGACGACGAAACACAGAAATTGCATCGGAATTAAATACAAAAGGCTCAATGCCGACTCAAGTACAAGAAGACTGGCTCTTCTTACTGTCTATGTTTTAAACCATTCCTGTGATACTAGTTATAGATTCCGACGCTGCACTTCAGGTTTACTGTATCCCTCTGATCTTCTTATTGACGATGAAACACAGATATTGCATCGGAATTAAATACAAAAGGCCCAATGCCGACTTAAGTACAAGAAGACTGACCTTTCTTACTGTCTATGTTTTGAACCATTCCTGTGACACTAGTTACAGATTCCGATGCTTCACTTCAGGTTTACTGTATCCCTCTGACCTTCATATTGACGATGAAACACAGATATTACATCGGAATTAAATACAAAAGGCACAATGCCGACTTAAGTACAAAAGACTGACTCTTCTTACTCTCTATGTTTTGATCCAATCCTGTGACACTAGTTATAGATTACGATGCTTCACTTCAGGAATACTGTAACCCTCTGACCTTCTCATTGACGATGAAGCACAGAAATTGCATAGGGATTAAATACAAAAGGCACAATGCCGACTTAAGTACAAGAAAACTGACTCTTCTTACTGTATATGTTCTGAACCATTCCTGTGACACTGGTTATAGATTCCGATGCTTCACTTCAGGTTTACTGTATCCCTCTGACCTTCATATTGACGATGACACACAGAAATTGCATCGGAATTAAATACAAAAGGCACAATGCCGACTTCTGTACTAGAAGACTGACTCTTCCTACTGTCTATGTTTTGAACCATTCCTGTGACACTAGTTATAGATTCCGATGCTTCACTTCTGGTTTACTGTAACCCACTGACCATCTTATTGACGATGAAGCACAGAAATTACATCGGAATTAAATACAAAATGCACAATGCCGACTTAAGTACAAGAAAACTGACTCTTCTTACTGTCTATGTTTTGATCCATTCCTGTGACACTAGTTATAGATTCAGATGCTTCACTTCAGGTTTACTGAATCCCTCTGTCCGTCTTATTGACGATGAAACACAGAAATTGCATCGGAGTTAAATACAAAAGCACAATGCCGACTCAAGTACAAGAAGACTGGCTCTTCTTACTGCCCATGTTTTGAACCATTCTTGTGACACTAGTTATAGATTGCGATGGTTCACTTCAGGTTTACTGTATCCCTCTGACCTTCTTATTGACGATAAAACACATAAATTGCATCGGAATTAAATACAAAAGGTACAATGCCGACTTAAGTACAAGAAAACTGACTCTTCCTACTGTCTATGTTTTGAACTATTCCTGTGACACTAGTTATAGATTCCGATGCTTCACTTCATGTTTACTGTATCTCTCCGAGCGTCTTATTGACGATGTATCACCAAAATTGAATCGGAATTAAATACGAAAGGCACAATGCCCACATCAGTAAAAGAAATCTGACTCTTCTTACTGTCTATGTTTTGAACCATTCCTGTGACACTAGTTAAAGATTCCAATGTTTCACTTCAGGTTTACTGTATCCTTCTGACCTTCTTATTGCCGACGAAACACAGAAATTCCATCGGCATGAAATACGAAAGGCACAATGCCGTCTTAAGTACAAGAAAACTGACTCTTCTTACTGTCTATGTATTGAACCATTCCTGTGACACTAGTTATAGACCATGATGCTTCACTTCAGGTTTACTGTATTCCTCTGACCTGCATATTGACGATGAAACACAGAAAATGCATCCGAATTAAATGCAAAAGGCACATTGCCGACTTAAGTACAAAAAACTGACTCTACTTACTGTCTATGTTTTGAACCATTCCTGTGACACTAGTTATAGATACCGATGCTTCACTTCAGGTTTACTGTATCCCTCTGACCTTCTTAATGACGATGAAACACAGTAATTGCATCAGAAATAAATACAAAAGGCACAATGCCGACAAGTACAAGAAAACAGACCATTCTTACTTTTTACGTTTTTATCCATTCCTGTAACACTAGTTATAGATTCCGATGCTTCACTTCAGGTTTACTGTATCCCTCTGACCTTCTTATTGACGATGAATTACAGAGTTTTCATCGGAATTAAATACAAAAGGCTCAATGCCGACTCAAGCACAAGAAGACTGGCTCTTCTTACTGTCTATGTTTAAACCATTCCTGTGACAATAGTTATGGATTCCGATGCTTCACCTTCATGTTTACTGTGTCCCTCTGATCTTCTTATTGACGATGCAACACAGATATTGCATCGGAATTTAATACAAAAGGCACATTGCCGACTTAAGTACAAGAAGACTGACCTTTCTTACTGTCTATGTTTCGAACCATTCCTGTGACACTAGTTATAGATTCCGATGCTTCACTTCAGGTTTACTGTATCCCTCTGACCTTCTTATTGACGATGAAACACAGATATTGCATCGGAATTAAATACAAAAGGCACAATGCCGACTTATGTACAAGAAAACTGACTCTTCTTACTGTCTATGCTTTGAACCATTCCTGTGCCACTAGTTATAGATTCCGATGGTTCACTTCAGGTTTACTGTATCCCTCTGACCTTCATATTGACGATGAAACACAGAAATTGCATCGGAATTTAATACAAAAGGCACAATGCCAACTTCAGTACTAGGAGACTGGCTCTTCTTATTGTCTATGCTTTGAACCATTCCTGTGACACTAATTATAGATTCCGATGCTTCACTTCAGGATAACTGTATCCCTCTGACCTTCTTATTGACGATGAAACGCAGAAATTGCATCGGAATTAAATCCAAAAGGCACAATGCCGACTTAAGTACAGGAAAACTGACTCTTCCTACTGCCTATGTTTTGAACCATTCCTGTGACACTAGTTATAGATTCAGATGCTTCACTTCTGGTTTACTGTATCCCTCTGTCCACCTTATTGACGATGAAACACAGCCATTGCATCGGAATTAAATACAAGAGGCACAATGCCGACTCAAGTACAAGAAGACTGGCTCTTCTTATTGTCTATGCTTTGAACCATTCCTGTGACACTAATTATAGATTCCGATGCTTCACTTCAGGATAACTGTATCCCTCTGACCTTCTTATTGACGATGAAACACAGAAATTGCATCGGAATTAAATACAAAAGGCACAATGCCGACTTAAGTACTAGAAGACTGACTCTTCCTACTATCAATGCTTTGAACCATTCCTGTGACTTTAGTTATAGATTCCGATGCTTCACTTCAGGTTTACTGTATCCCTCTGACCTTATTATTGACGATGAAACACAGAAATTGCATCGGAATTAAATACAAAAGGCTCAATGCCGACTCAAGTAATAGAAGACTGGCTCTTCTTACCGTCTATGATTTGAATTATTCCTGTGACACTAGTTATGGATTCAGATGCTACACTTCAGGTTTACTGTATCCGTCTGACCTTATTATTGACATTGAAACACAGAAATTGCATCGGAATTAAATAGAAAAGGCACCATGACGACTCAAGTACAGGCAGACTGGCTCTTCTTACTGTCTATGTTTTGAACCATTCCTGTGACACTAGTTATAGATTCCGATGCCTCACTTCAGGTTTACTGTATCCCTCTGACCTTCATATTGACGATGAAACACAGAAATTACATCGGAATTATATACAAGTGGCACAATGCCAACTTAAGTACAAGAAGACAGACCCTTCTTAATGTCTATGTTTTGAACCTTTCCTGTGACACTAGTCATAGATTCCGATACTTCACTTCAGGTTTACTGTATCCCTCTGACCTTCTTATTGACGATGAAACACAGAAATTGCATCTTAGTTAAATACAAAAAACTCAATGCCGACTTAAGTACAGGAAGAAAAAAATGGTTCAAATGGCTCTGAGCACTATGGGACTCAACTGCTGTGGTCATAAGTCCCCAAGAACTTAGAACTACTTAAACCTAACTAACCTAAGGACAGCACACAACACCCAGCCATCACGAGGCAGAGAAAATCCTTGACCCCGCCGGGAATCAAACCCGGGAACCCGGGCGTGGGAAGCGAGTACGCTACCGCATAAGTACAGGAAGACTGACTATTCTTACCGTCTATGTTTTGAACCATTCCTGTGACACTACTTATAGATTCCGATGCTTCACTTCAGGTTTACTGCATCCCTCTGACCTTCTTATTGACGATCAAACACAGAAATTGCATCGGATTTAAATACAAAAGTCACAATGCCGACTCAAGACAAGAGGACTGGCTCTTCTTACTGTCTATGTCTTGAACCTTTTCTGCGAGACCGGATTTACATTCCGATGCTTCACTTCAGGTTTACTGTATCCCTTGGACCTTCTTATAGACGACGAAACACAGAAATTACATCGGAATTATATACAAAAGGCACAATGCCGACTTAAGTACAAGAAAACTGACTCTTCCTACTGTCTATGTTTTTAACCATTCCTGTGACACTAGTTATGGATTCCGATGCTTCACTTCAGGTTTTCTGTATCCCTCTGACCTTCATATTGACGATGAAACACAGAAATAGCATCGGAATTAAATACAAATGGCACAATGCCGGCTTAAGTACAAAAAAACTGACTCTTCTTACTGTCTATGTCTTGAACCATTACCGTGACACTAGTTATAGATTCCGATACTTCACTTGAGGTTTACTGTATCCCTCTGACATTCTTATTGACGATGAAACACAGAAATTGCATCGGAATTGAATACAAAAGCACAATGCCGACTCAAGTACAAGGAAACTGGCTCTTCTTACTGCCTATGATTTGAACCATTCCTGTGACACTAGTTATAGATTTCGATGCTTCACTTCAGGTTAACTGGATCCCTCTGACCTTCTTATTGACGATGAAACACAGAAATTGCATCGGAATTAAATACAAAAGGCACAATGCCTAATTAAGTACAAGTAAACTGACTCTTCTTACTGTCTATGTTTTGAACTATTCCTGTGACACTAGTTATAGATTCCGATGCTTCACTTCAAAATTACTGTATCCCTCTGACCTTCTTATTGACGATGAAACACAGAAATTGCATCGGAATTAAATACAATAGGCACAATGCCGAATTAAGTACAAAGTAAACTGACTCTTCTTACTGTCTATGTTTGAACTATTCCTGTGACATTAGTTACAGATTCCGATGCTTCACTTCAGGTTTACTGTATCCCTCTGACGTTCGTATTGACGATGAGACACAGAAATTACATCGGAATTAAATACAAAAGGCACAATGCCGACATAAGTAAAAGAAAAGTTTCTCTTCTTACTGTCTATGTTTTTAACCATTCCTGTGACACTAGTTGTAGACTCCGATGCTTCACTTCAGGTTTGCTGTATCCCTCTGACCTTCTTATTGACGATGAAACACAGAAATTGCATCAGAATTAAATACAAGTGGCACAGTGCCGACTTAAGTACAAGAAAACAGACTCTTCTTACTGTCTACGTTTTGAACCATTCCTGTGACACTAGTTATAGATTCCGATGCTTCACTTCAGGTTTACTGTATCCCTCTGACCTTCTTATTGACGATGAAACACAGATATTGCATCGGTATTAAATACAAAAGGCACAATGCCGACTTAAGTACTAAAAAAATGAATCTTCCTACTGTCTATGTTTTGAACCATTCCTGTGAATCTAGTAATAGATTCCGATGCTTCCCTTCAGGTTTACTGTATCCCTCTTACCTTCTTATTGACGACGAAACACAGAAATTGCATCGGAATTAAATACAAAAGGCTCAATGCCGACTCAAGTACAAGGAGACTGGCTCTTCTTACTGTCTATGTTTTAAACCATTCCTGTGATACTAGTTATGGATTCCGACGCTTCACTTCAGGTTTACTGTATCCCTCTGATCTTCTTATTGACGATGAAACACAGATATTGCATCGGAATTAAATACAAAAGGCCCAATGCCGACTTAAGTACAAGAAGACTGACCTTTCTTACTGTCTATGTTTTGAACCATTCCTGTGACACTAGTTACAGATTCCGATGCTTCACTTCAGGTTTACTGTATCCCTCTGACCTTCTTATTGACGGTAAAACACATAAATTGCATCGGAATTAAATACAAAAGGTACAATGCCGACTTAAGTACAAGAAAACTGACTCTTCCTACTGTCTATGTTTTGAACTATTCCTGTGACACTAGTTATAGATTCCGATGCTTCACTTCATGTTTACTGTATCTCTCCGAGCGTCTTATTGACGATGTATCACCGAAATTGAATCGGAATTAAATACGAAAGGCACAATGCCCACATCAGTAAAAGAAATCTGACTCTTCTTACTGTCTATGTTTTGAACCATTCCTGTGACACTAGTTATAGATTTCGATGCTTCACTTCAGGTTAACTGGATCCCTCTGACCTTCTTATTGACGATGAAACACAGAAATTGCATCGGAATTAAATACAAAAGGCACAATGCCGAATTAAGTACAAGTAAACTGACTCTTCTTACTGTCTATGTTTTGAACTATTCCTGTGACACTAGCAATAGATTCCGATGCTTCACTTCAAAATTACTGTATCCCTCTGATCTTCTTATTGACGATGAAACACAGAAATTGCATCGGAATTAAATACAATAGGCACAATGCCGAATTAAGTACAAGGAAACTGACTCTTCTTACTGTCTATGTTTGAACTATTCCTGTGACATTAGTTAAAGATTCCGATGCTTCACTTCAGGTTTACTGTATCCCTCTGACCGTCTTATTGACGATGTAATACCGAAATTGAATCGGAATTAAATACAAAAGGCACAATGCCCACTTAAGTACAAGTAAACCGACTCTTCTTACTATCTATGTTTTGAACCATTCCTGTGAAACTAGTTATAGATTCCGATGCTTCACTTCAGTTTTACTGTATCCCCCTGACGTTCGTATTGACGATGACACACAGAAATTACATCGGAATTAAATACAAAAGGCACAATGCCGACATAAGTAAAAGAAAAGTGACTCTTCTTACTGTCTATGTTTTTAACCATTCCTGTGACACTAGTTGTAGAGTCCGATGCTTCACTTCAGGTTTGCTGTATCCCTCTGACCTTCTTATTGACGATGAAACACAGAAATTGCATCAGAATTAAATACAAGTGGCACAGTGCCGACTTAAGTACAAGAAAACTGACTCTTCTTACTGTCTATGTTTTGAACCATTCCTGTGACACTAGTTATAGATTCCGATGCTTCACTTCAGGTTTACTGTATCCCTCTGACCTTCTTATTGACGATGAAACACAGATATTGCATCGGTATTAAATACAATAATCACAATGCCGACTTAAGTACTAAAAAAATGAATCTTCCTACTGTCTATGTTTTGAACCATTCCTGTGAATCTAGTAATAGATTCCGATGCTTCACTTCAGGTTTACTGTATCCCTCTTACCTTCTTATTGACGACGAAACACAGAAATTGCATCGGAATTAAATACAAAAGGCTCAATGACGACTCAAGTACAAGAAGACTGGCTCTTCTTACTGTCTATGATTTAAACCATTCCTGTGATACTAGTTATAGATTCCGACGCTTCACTTCAGGTTTACTGTATCCCTCTGATCTTCTTATTGACGATGAAACACAGATATTGCATCGGAATTAAATACAAAAGGCCCAATGCCGACTTAAGTACAAGAAGACTGACCTTTCTTACTGTCTATGTTTTGAACCATTCCTGTGACACTAGTTACAGATTCCGATGCTTCACTTCAGGTTTACTGTATCCCTCTGACCTTCATATTGACGATGAAACACAGATATTACATCGGAATTAAATACAAAAGGCACAATGCCGACTTAAGTACAAAACGACTGACTCTTCTTACTCTCTATATTTTGATCCAATCCTGTGACACTAGTTAAAGATTCCAATGTTTCACTTCAGGTTTACTGTATCCTTCTGACCTTCTTATTGCCGACGAAACACAGAAATTCCATCGGCATGAAATACAAAAGGCACAATGCCGTCTTAAGTACAAGAAAACTGACTCTTCTTACTGTCTATGTATTGAACCATTCCTGTGACACTAGTTATAGACCATGATGCTCCACTTCAGGTTTACTGTATTCCTCTGACCTTCATATTGACGATGAAACACAGAAATTGCATCCGAATTAAATGCAAAAGGCACAATGCCGATTTAAGTACAAAAAACTGACTCTACTTACTGTCTATGTTTTGAACCATTCCTGTGACACTTGTTATAGATACCGATGCTTCACTTCAGGTTTACTGTATCCCTCTGACCTTCTTATTGACGATGAAACACAGAAATTGCATCAGAAATAAATACAAAAGGCACAATGCCGACTTAAGTACAAGAAAACAGACCATTCTTACCTTTTACGTTTTTATCCATTCCTGTAACACTAGTTATAGATTCCGATGCTTCACTTCAGGTTTACTGTATCCCTCTGACCTTCTTATTGACGATGAATTACAGAGTTTTCATCGGAATTAAATACAAAAGGCTCAATGCCGACTCAAGCACAAGAAGACTGGCTCTTCTTACTGTCTATGTTTAAACCATTCCTGTGACAATAGTTATGGATTCCGATGCTTCACCTTCAGGTTTACTGTGTCCCTCTGATCTTCTTATTGACGATGCAACACAGATATTGCATCGGAATTTAATACAAAAGGCACATTGCCGACTTAAGTACAAGAAGACTGACCTTTTTTACTGTCTATGTTTCGAACCATTCCTGTGACACTAGTTATAGATTCCGATGCTTCACTTCAGGTTTACTGTATCCCTCTGACCTTCTTATTGACGATGAAACACAGATATTGCATCGGAATTAAATACAAAAGGCACAATGCCGACTTATGTACAAGAAAACTGACTCTTCTTACTGGCTATGTTTTGAACCATTCCTGTGCCACTAGTTATAGATTCCGATGGTTCACTTCAGGTTTACTGTATCCCTCTGACCTTCATATTGACGATGAAACACAGAAATTGCATCGGAATTTAATACAAAAGGCACAATGCCGACTTTAGTACTAGGAGACTGACTCATCCTACTGTCTATGTTTTAAACCATTCCTGTGACACAAGTTATAGGTTCCGATGCTTCACCTCAGGTTTACTGTAACCCTCTGACCTTCGTATTGACGATGAAGCACAGATATTGCATCGGAATTAAATACAAAAGGCACAATGCCGACTTAAGTACAGGAAAACTGACTCTTCCTACTGCCTATGTTTTGAACCATTCCTGTGACACTAGTTATAGATTCAGATGCTTCACTTCTGGTTTACTGTATCCCTCTGTCCACCTTATTGACGATGAAACACAGAAATTGCATCGGAATTAAATACAAGAGGCACAATGCCGACTCAAGTACAAGAAGACTGGCTCTTCTTATTGTCTATGCTTTGAACCATTCCTGTGACACCAATTATAGATTCCGATGCTTCACTTCAGGATAACTGTATCCCTCTGACCTTCTTATTGACGATGAAACACAGAAATTGCATCGGAATTAAATACAAAAGGCACAATGCCGACTTAAGTACTAGAAGACTGACTCTTCCTACTATCAATGCTTTGAACCATTCCTGTGACACTAGTTATAGATTCCGATGCTTCACTTCAGGTTTACTGTATCCCTCTGACCTTCTTATTGACGATGAAACACAGAAATTTCATCGGAATTAAATACAAAAGGCTCAATGCCGACCCAAGTAATAGAAGACTGGCTCTTCTTACCGTCTATGATTTGAACCATTCCTGTGACACTAGTTATGGATTCAGATGCTTCACTTCAGGTTTACTGTATCCGTCTGACCTTCTTATTGACATTGAAACACAGAAATTGCATCGGAATTAAATAGAAAAGGCACCATGACGACTCAAGTACAGGCAGACTGGCTCTTCTTACTGTCTATGTTTTGAACCATTCCTGTGACACTAGTTATAGATTCCGATGCCTCACTTCAGGTTTACTGTATCCCTCTGACCTTCATATTGACGATGAAACACAGAAATTACATCGGAATTATATACAAGTGGCACAATGCCGACTTAAGTACAAGAAGACAGACCCTTGTTATTGTCTATGTTTTGAACCTTTCCTGTGACACTAGTCATAGATTCCGATACTTCACTTCAGGTTTACTGTATCCCTCTGACCTTCATACTGACGATGAAACACAGAAATTGCATCCGAATTAAATACAAAAGGCACAATGCCGACTTAAGTACAAGAAGACAGACCCTTCTTAATGTCTATGTTTTGAACCTTTCCTGTGACACTAGTCATAGATTCCGATACTTCACTTCAGGTTTACTGTATCCCTCTGACCTTCTTATTGACGATGAAACACAGAAATTGCATCTTAGTTAAATACAAAAAACTCAATGCCGACTTAAGTACAGGAAGAAAAAAATGGTTCAAATGGCTCTGAGCACTATGGGACTCAACTGCTGTGGTCATAAGTCCCCTAGAACTTAGAACTACTTAAACCTAACTAACCTAAGGACAGCACACAACACCCAGCCATCACGAGGCAGATAAAATCCCTGACCCCGCCGGGAATCAAACCCGGGAACCCGGGCGTGGGAAGCGAGTACGCTACCGCATAAGTACAGGAAGACTGACTCTTCTTACCGTCTATGTTTTGAACCATTCCTGTGACACTAGTTATAGATTCCGATGCTTCACTTCAGGTTTACTGTATCCCTCTGACCTGCTTATTGACGATCAAACACAGAAATTGCATCGGATTTAAATACAAAAGTCACAATGCCGACTCAAGGCAAGAGGACTGGCTCTTCTTACTGTCTATGTTTTGAACCTTTTCTGCGAGACCGGATTTACATTCCGATGCTTCACTTCAGGTTTACTGTATCCCTTGGACCTTCTTATAGACGACGAAACACAGAAATTACATCGGAATTATATACAAAAGGCACAATGCCGACTTAAGTACAAGAAAACTGACTCTTCCTACTGTCTATGTTTTTAACCTTTCCTGTGACACTAGTTATGGATTCCGATGCTTCACTTCAGGTTTTCTGTATCCCTCTGACCTTCATATTGACGATGAAACACAGAAATAGCATCGGAATTAAATACAAATGGCACAATGCCGGCTTAAGTACAAAAAAACGGACTCTTCTTACTGTCTATGTCTTGAACCATTACCGTGACACTAGTTATAGATTCCGATACTTCACTTGAGGTTTACTGTATCCCTCTGACCTTCTTATTGACGATGAAACACAGAAATTGCATCGGAATTAAATACAAAAGGCACAATGCCGACTTAAGTACAAGAAAACTGACTCTTCTTACTGACTATGTTTTGAACCATTCCTGTGACACTAGTTATAGATTGCGATGCTTCACTTTAGGTTTACTGTATCCCTCTGACCTTCATACTGACGATGAAACACAGAAATTGCATCCGAATTAAATACAAAAGGCACAATGCCGACTTAAGTACAAGAAAACTGACTCTTCTTACTGTCTATGTTTTGAACCATTCCTGTGACACTAGTTATGGATTCCGATGCTAAACTTCAGGTTTAATGTATCCCTCTGACGTTCTTATTGACGATGAAGCACAGAAATTGCATCGGAATTAAATACAAAAATCACAATGCCGACTTAAGTAGTAGAAAACTGACTCTTCCTACTGTCTATGTTTTGAACCATTCCTGTAACACTAGTTATAGATTCCGATGGTTCACATCAGGTTTACTGTATCCCTCTGACCTTCATATTGACGATGAAACACAGAAATTGCATCGGAATTTAATACAAAAGGCACAATGCCGACTTCAGTACTAGAAGACTGACTCATCCTACTGTCTATGTTTTAAACCATTCCTGTGACACAAGTTATAGGTTCCGATGCTTCACCTCAGGTTTACTGTAACCCTCTGACCTTCGTATTGACGATGAAGCACAGAAATTGCATCGAAATTAAATACAAAAGGCACAATGCCGACTTAAGTACAGGAAAACTGACTCTTCCTACTGCCTATGTTTTGAACCATTCCTGTGACACTAGTTATAGATTCAGATGCTTCACTTCTGGTTTACTGTATCCCTTTGTCCACCTTATTGACGATGAAACACAGAAGTTGCATCGGAATTAAATACAAGAGGCACAATGCCGACTCAAGTACAAGAAGACTGGCTCTTCTTATTGTCTATGCTTTGAACCATTCCTGTGACACTAATTATAGATTCCGATGCTTCACTTCAGGATAACTGTATCCCTCTGACCTTCTTATTGACGATGAAACACAGAAATTGCATCGGAATTAAATAGAAAAGGCACCATGACGACTCAAGTACAGGCAGACTGGCTCTTCTTACTGTCTATGTTTTGAACCATTCCTGTGACACTAGTTACAGATTCCGATGCCTCACTTCAGGTTTACTGTATCCCTCTGACCTTCATATTGACGATGAAACACAGAAATTACATCGGAATTATATACAAGTGGCACAATGCCGACTTAAGTACAAGAAGACAGACCCTTCTTATTGTCTATGTTTTGAACCTTTCCTGTGACACTAGTCATAGATTCCGATACTTCACTTCAGGTTTACTGTATCCCTCTGACCTTCTTATTGACGATGAAACACAGAAATTGCATCTTAGTTAAATACAAAAAACTCAATGCCGACTTAAGTACAGGAAGAAAAAAATGGTTCAAATGGCTCTGAGCACTATGGGACTCAACTGCTGTGGTCATAAGTCCCCTAGAACTTAGAACTACTTAAACCTAACTAACCTAAGGACAGCACACAACACCCAGCCATCACGAGGCAGAGAAAATCCCTGACACCGCCGGGAATCAAACTCGGGAACCCGGGCGTGGGAAGCGAGTACTCTACCGCATAAGTACAGGAAGACTGACTCTTCTTACCGTCTATGTTTTGAACCATTCCTGTGACACTACTTATAGATTCCGATGCTTCACTTCAGGTTTACTGTATCCCTCTGACCTTCTTATTGACGATGAAACACAGAAATTGCATCGGATTTAAATACAAAAGTCACAATGCCGACTCAAGGCAAGAGGACTGGCTCTTCTTACTGTCTATGCTTTGAACCTTTTGTGCGAGACCGGATTTACATTCCGATGCTTCACTTCAGGTTTACTGTATCCCTTGGACCTTCTTATAGACGACGAAACACAGAAATTACATCGGAATTATATACAAAAGGCACAATGCCGACTTAAGTACAAGAAAACTGACTCTTCCTACTGTCTATGTTTTTAACCATTCCTGTGACACTAGTTATGGATTCCGATGCTTCACTTCAGGTTTTCTGTATCCCTCTGACCTTCATATTGACGATGAAACACAGAAATAGCATCGGAATTAAATACAAATGGCACAATGCCGGCTTAAGTACAAAAAAACTGACTCTTCTTACTGTCTATGTCTTGAATCATTACCGTGACACTAGTTATAGATTCCGATACTTCACTTGAGGTTTACTGTATCCCTCTGACCTTCTTATTGACGATGAAACACAGAAATTGCATCGGAATTAAATACAAAAGGCACAATGCCGACTTAAGTACAAGAAAACTGACTCTTCTTACTGACTATGTTTTGAACCATTCCTGTGACACTAGTTATAGATTGCGATGCTTCACTTTAGGTTTACTGTATCCCTCTGACCTTCATACTGACGATGGAACACAGAAATTGCATCGGAATTAAATACAAAAATCACAATGCCGACTTCAGTAGTAGAAAACTGACTCTTCCTACTGTCTATGTTTTGAACCATTCCTGTAACACTAGTTATAGATTCCGATGCTTCACTTCAGGTTTACTGTAGCCCTCTGACCTTCTTATTGACGTTGAAACACAGAATTTTCATCGGAATTAAATACAAAAGGCTCAATGCCGACTCAAGTACAAGAAGACTGGCTCTTCTTACTGTCTGTGTTTGAACCATTCCTGTGACAATAGTTAAGGATTCCGATGCTTCACCTTCAGGTTTACTGTGTCCCTCTGATCTTCTTATTGACGATGCAACACAGATATTGCATCGGAATTAAATACAAAAGGCACATTGCCGACTTTAGTATAGGAAGACTGACCTTTCTTACTGTCTAGGTTTTGAACCATTCCTGTAACACTAGTTATAGATTCCGATGCTTCACTTCAGGTTTACTGTATCCCTCTGACCTTCTTATTGACGATGAAACACAGATATTGCATCGGAATTAAATACAAAAGGCACAATGCCGACTTAAGTACAAAAAGACTGACTCTTCTTACTCTCTATGTTTTGAACCATTCCTGTGACACTAGTTATTGATTCCGATGCTTCACTTCAGGTTTACTGTAACCCTCTGACCTTCTTATTGACGATGAAGCACAGAAATTGCATCGGAATTAAATACAAAAGGCACAATGCCGACTTATGTACAAGAAAACTGACTCTTCTTACTGTCTATGTTTTGAACCATTCCTTTCACACTACTTATAGATTCAGATGCTTCACTTCAGGTTTACTGTATCCCTCTGTCCGCCTTTTTGACGATGAAACCCAGAATATGCATCGGAATTAAATACAAGAGGCACAATGCCGACTCAAGTAGAAGAAGACGGGCTCTTCTTATTGTCTATGTATTGAACCATTCCTGTGACACTAGTTATAGATTCCGATGCTTCACTTCAGGATAACTGTATCCCTCTGACCTTCTTATTGACGATGAAACACAGAAATTGCATCGGAATTAAATACAAAAGGCACAATGCCGACTTAAGTACTAGAAGACTGACTCTTCCTACTGTCAATGCTTTGAACCATTCCTGTGACACTAGTTATAGATTCCGATGCTTCACTTCAGGTTTACTGTATCCCTCTGACCTTCTTATTGACGATGAAACTCAGAAATTGCATCGGAATTAAATGCAAAAGGCTCAGTGCCGACTCAAGTACAAGAAGACTGGCTCTTCTTGCCGTCTATGTTTTGAACCATTCCTGTGACGCTAGTTATAGATTCAGATGCTTCACTTCAGGTTTACTGTATCCGTCTGACCTTCTTATTGACGTTGAAACACAGAAATTGCATCGGAATTAAATACAAAAGGCACAATGCCGACTCAAGTACATGCAGACTGGGTCTTCTTACTGCCTATGTTTTTGAACCATTCCTGTGACACTAGTTATAGATTCCGATGCTTCACTTCAGGTTTACTGTATCCCTCTGACCTTCTGATTGACGAGGAAACACAGAAATTGCATCGGAATTAAATACAAGAGGCACAATGCCGACTCAAGTACAAGAAGACAGACCCTTCTTATTGTCTATATTTTGAACCTTTCCTGTGACACTAGTCATAGATTCCGATACTTCACTTCAGGTTTACTGTATCCCTCTGACCTTCTTATTGACGATGAAACACAGAAATTGCATCTTAGTTAAATATAAAAGGCTCAATGCCGACTTATGTACAGGAAGACTGACTCTTCCTACTGTCTATGTTTTTAACCATTCCTGTGACACTAGTTATAGATTCCGATGCTTCACTTCAGGTTTGCTGTATCCCTCTGACCTTCTTATTGACGATGAAACACAGAAATTGCATCGGAATTAAATACAAATGTCACAATGCCGGCTTAAGTACAAGAAAACTGACTCTTCTTACTGTCTATGTTTTGAACCATTCCTGTGACACTAGTTATAGATTCCGATACTTCACTTGAGGTTTACTGTATCCCTCTGACCTTCGTATTGGCGATGAAACACAGAAATTGCATCGGAATTAAATACAAAAGGCACAATGCCGACTTAAGTACAAGAAAACTGACTCTTCTTACTGACTATGTTTTGAACCATTCCTGTGACACTAGTTATAGATTGCGATGCTTCACTTCAGGTTTACTGTATCCCTCTGACCTTCATATTGACGATGAAACACAGAAATTGCATCGGAATTAAATACAAAAGGCACAATGCCCACTTAAGTACAAGAAAACTGACTTTACTTACTGTCTATGTTTTGAACCTTTCCTGTGACACTAGTTATAGATTCCGATGCTTTACTTCAGGTTTACTGTATCCCTCTGACCTTCGTATTGACGATGAAACCCAGAAATTGCATCGGAATTAAATACAAAAGGCACAATGCCGACTTAAGTACAAGAAAACTGACTCTTCGTACTGTCTATGATTTGAAACATTCCTGTGACACTAGTTATAGATTCCGATGCTTCAATTCAGGTTTACTGTATCCCTCTGACCTTCTTATTGACGACGAAACACAGAAATTGCATCGGAATGATATACAAAAGGCACAATGCCGACTTAAGTACAAGAAAACTGTTTCTTCTTACTGTCTATGTTTGAACCATTCCTGTGACACTAGTTATAGATTCAGATACTTCACTTCAGGTTTACTGTATCCCTCTGACCTTCTTATTGACGATGAAACACAGAAATTGCATCTTAGTTAAATACAAAAGGCTCAATGCCGACTTAAGTACAGGAAGACTGATTCTTCTTACCGTCTATGTTTTGAACCATTCCTGTGACACTAGTTCTAGATACCGATGCTTCACTTCAGGTTTACTGTATCCCTCAGACCTTCTTATTGACGATCAAACACAGAAATTGCATTGGAATTAAATACAAAAGGCACAATGCCGACTCAAGTACAAGAGGACTGGCCCTTCTTACTGTCTATGATTTGAACCTTTCCTGTGAGACCGGATTTAGATTCCGATGCTTCACTTCAGGTTTACTGTGTCCCTTGGACCTTCTTATAGACGACGAAACACAGAAATTGCATCGGAATTAAATAGAAAAGCACAGTGCCGACTTAAGTACAAGAAAACTGACTCTTCTTACTGCCTTTGCTTTGAACCATTCCTGTGACACTAGTTATAGATACCGATGCTTCACTTTAGGTTTACTGTATCCCTCTGACCTTCTTATTAACGATGAAACACAGAAATTGCATCGGAATTAAATACAAAAGGCACAATGCCGACTTAAGTACACGAAAACTAACGCTTCTTACTGTTTATGTTTTGAACCATTCCTGTGACACTAGTTATAGATTCCGATGCTTCACTTCAGGTTTACTGTATCCCTGTGACCTTCTTATTGACGATGAAACACAGAAATAGCATCGGAATAAAATAAAATAGGCACAATGCCGTCTTAAGTACAAGAAAACTGACTCTTCTTGCTGTCTATGTTTTGAACCATTTCTGTGACACTAGTTATAGATTCAGATGCTTCACTTCAGGTTTACTGTATC
Source organism: Schistocerca americana (assembly GCF_021461395.2). NCBI lineage: Eukaryota > Metazoa > Arthropoda > Insecta > Orthoptera > Acrididae > Schistocerca > Schistocerca americana. The sequence continues at coordinate 3,554,413 of NW_025726071.1, forward strand.
CCTCCGTCCGCCTTATTGACGATGAAACACAGAAATTGCATCGGAATTAAATACAAGAGGCACAATGCCGACTCAAGTTTAAGAAGACTGACTCTTCTTACTGCCTATGTTTTGAACCATTCCTGTGACACTAGTTATAGATTCCGATGCTTCGCTTCAGGTTTACTGTATCCCGCTGACCTTCATATTGACGATGAAACACAGAAATTGCATCGGAATTAAATACAAAAGGCACAATGCCGACTTCAGTACTGGAAGACTTACTCTTCCTACTGTCTATGTTTTGAACCATTCCTGTGACACAAGTTATAGATTCCGATGCTTCACTTCAGGTTTACTGTAACCCACTGACCTTCTTATTGACGATGAAGCACAGAAATTCATCGGAATTCAATACGAAAGGCACAATGCCGACTTAAGTACAAGAAAACTGACTCTTCTTACTGTCTATATTTTGAACCATTCCTGTGACACTAGTTATAGATTCAGATGCTTCACTTCAGGTTTACTGTATCCCTCTGTCCGCCTTATTGACGATGAAACACAGAATTTGCATCGGAATTAAATACAAGAGGCACAATGCCAACTCAAGTAGAAGAAGACGGGCTCTTCTTATTGTCTATGTATTGAACCATTCCTGTGACACTAGTTATAGATTCCGATGCTTCACCTCAGGATAACTGTATCCCTCTGACCTTCTTATTGACGATGAAACACAGAAAATGCATCGGAATTAAATACAAAAGGCTCAATGCCGACTCAAGTACAAGAAGACAGACCCTTCTTATTGTCTATATTTTGAACCTTTCCTGTGACACTAGTCATAGATTCCGATACTTCACTTCAGGTTTACTGTATCCCTCTGACCTTCTTATTGACGATGAAACACCGAAATTGCATCTTAGTTAAATATAAAAGGCACAATGCCGACTTAAGTACAAAAAAACTGACTCTTCCTACTGTCTATGTTTTTAACCATTCCTGTGACACTAGTTATAGATTGCGATGCTTCACTTCAGGTTTGCTGTATCCCTCTGACCTCCTTATTGACGATGAAACACAGAAATTGCATCGGAATTAAATACAAATGGCACAATGCCGGCTTAAGTACAAGACAACTGACTCTTCTTACTGTCTATGTTTTGAACCATTCCTGTGACACTAGTTATAGATTCCGATACTTCACTTGAGGTTTACTGTATCCCTCTGACCTTCTTATTGACGATGAAACCCAGAAATTGCATCGGAATTAAATACAAAAGGCACAATGCCGACTTAAGTACAAGAAAACTGACTCTTCGTACTGTGTATGATTTGAAACATTCCTGTGACACTAGTTATAGATTCCGATGCTTCAATTCAGGTTTACTGTATCCCTCTGACCTTCTTATTGACGACGAAACACAGAAATTGCATCGGAATTAAATACAAAAGGCACAATGCCGACTTAAGTACAAGAAAACTGACTCTTCTTACTGCCTTTGCTTTGAACCATTCCTGTGACACTAGTTATAGATACCGATGCTTCACTTTAGGTTTACTGTATCCCTCTGACCTTCTTATTAACGATGAAACACAGAAATTGCATCGGAATTAAATACAAAAGGCACAATGCCGACTTAAGTACACGAAAACTAACGCTTCTTACTGTTTATGTTTTGAACCATTCCTGTGACACTAGTTATAGATTCCGATGCTTCACTTCAGGTTTACTGTATCCCTGTGACCTTCTTATTGACGATGAAACACAGAAATAGCATCGGAATAAAATAAAATAGGCACAATGCCGTCTTAAGTACAAGAAAACTGACTCTTCTTGCTGTCTATGTTTTGAACCATTTCTGTGACACTAGTTATAGATTCAGATGCTTCACTTCAGGTTTACTGTATCCCTCCGTCCGCCTTATTGACGATGAAACACAGAAATTGCATCGGAATTAAATACAAGAGGCACAATGCCGACTCAAGTTTAAGAAGACTGACTCTTCTTACTGCCTATGTTTTGAACCATTCCTGTGACACTAGTTATAGATTCCGATGCTTCGCTTCAGGTTTACTGTATCCCGCTGACCTTCATATTGACGATGAAACACAGAAATTGCATCGGAATTAAATACAAAAGGCACAATGCCGACTTCAGTACTGGAAGACTTACTCTTCCTACTGTCTATGTTTTGAACCATTCCTGTGACACAAGTTATAGATTCCGATGCTTCACTTCAGGTTTACTGTAACCCACTGACCTTCTTATTGACGATGAAGCACAGAAATTCATCGGAATTCAATACGAAAGGCACAATGCCGACTTAAGTACAAGAAAACTGACTCTTCTTACTGTCTATATTTTGAACCATTCCTGTGACACTAGTTATAGATTCAGATGCTTCACTTCAGGTTTACTGTATCCCTCTGTCCGCCTTATTGACGATGAAACACAGAATTTGCATCGGAATTAAATACAAGAGGCACAATGCCAACTCAAGTAGAAGAAGACGGGCTCTTCTTATTGTCTATGTATTGAACCATTCCTGTGACCCTAGTTATAGATTCCGATGCTTCACCTCAGGATAACTGTATCCCTCTGACCTTCTTATTGACGATGAAACACAGAAAATGCATCGGAATTAAATACAAAAGGCTCAATGCCGACTCAAGTACAAGAAGACAGACCCTTCTTATTGTCTATATTTTGAACCTTTCCTGTGACACTAGTCATAGATTCCGATACTTCACTTCAGGTTTACTGTATCCCTCTGACCTTCTTATTGACGATGAAACACCGAAATTGCATCTTAGTTAAATATAAAAGGCACAATGCCGACTTAAGTACAAAAAAACTGACTTTTCCTACTGTCTATGTTTTTAACCATTCCTGTGACACTAGTTATAGATTGCGATGCTTCACTTCAGGTTTGCTGTATCCCTCTGACCTCCTTATTGACGATGAAACACAGAAAATGCATCGGAATTAAATACAAAAGGCTCAATGCCGACTCAAGTACAAGAAGACAGACCCTTCTTATTGTCTATATTTTGAACCTTTCCTGTGACACTAGTCATAGATTCCGATACTTCACTTCAGGTTTACTGTATCCCTCTGACCTTCTTATTGACGATGAAACACCGAAATTGCATCTTAGTTAAATATAAAAGGCACAATGCCGACTTAAGTACAAAAAAACTGACTTTTCCTACTGTCTATGTTTTTAACCATTCCTGTGACACTAGTTATAGATTGCGATGCTTCACTTCAGGTTTGCTGTATCCCTCTGACCTCCTTATTGACGATGAAACACAGAAATTGCATCGGAATTAAATACAAATGGCACAATGCCGGCTTAAGTACAAGAAAACTGACTCTTCTTACTGTCTATGTTTTGAACCATTCCTGTGACACTAGTTATAGATTCCGATACTTCACTTGAGGTTTACTGTATCCCTCTGACCTTCTTATTGACGATGAAACCCAGAAATTGCATCGGAATTAAATACAAAAGGCACAATGCCGACTTAAGTACAAGAAAACTGACTCTTCGTACTGTGTATCATTTGAAACATTCCTGTGACACTAGTTATAGATTCCGATGCTTCAATTCAGGTTTACTGTATCCCTCTGACCTTCTTATTGACGACGAAACACAGAAATTGCATCGGAATTAAATACAAAAGGCACAATGCCGATTTAAGTACAGGAAAACTGACTCTTCTTACTGTCTATGTTTTGAACCATTCCTGTGACACTAGTTATAGATTCCGATGCTTCACTTCAGGTTTGCTGTATCTCTGTGACCTTCTTATTGACGATGAAACACTGAAAATAGCATCGGAATAAAATAAAATAGGCACAATGCCGTCTTAAGTACAAGAAAACTGACTTTTCTTGCTGTCTATGTTTTGAACCATTTCTGTGCCACTAGTTATAGATTCAGATGCTTCACTTCAGGTTTACTGTATCCCTCCGTCCGCCTTATTGATGATGAAACACAGAAATTGCATCGGAATTAAATGCAAAAGGCTCAATGCCGACTCTAGTACAATAAGACTGGCTCTTCTTACCGTCTATGTTTTGAACCATTCCTGTGACACTAGTTATTGATTCAGATGCCTCACTTCAGGTTTACTGAGTCCCTCTGACCTTCTTATTGACGATGAAACATAGAAATTGCATCGGAATTAAATACAAAAGGCACAATGCCGACTCAAGTACAAGCAGACTGGCTCTTCTTACTGTCTATGTTTTGAACCATTCCTGTGACACTAGTTATAGATTCCGATGCTTCACTTCAGGTTTACTGTATCCCTCTGACCTTCATATCGACGATGAAACACAGAAATTACATCGGAATAATATACAAGTGGCACAATGCCGACTTAAGTACAAGAAGACTGACCCTTCTTATTGTCTATGTTTTGAACCATTCCTGTGACACTAGTTATAGATTCCGATACTTCACTTCAGGTTTATTGTATCCCTCTGACCTTCTTATTGACGATGAAACACAGAAATTGCATCTTAGTTATATACAAAAGGCTCAATGCCGACTTAGGTACAGGAAGACTGACTCTTCTTACCATCTATGTTTTGAACCATTCCTGTGACACTAGTTATAGATACCGATGCTTCACTTCAGGTTTACTGTATCCCTCTGACCTTCATATTGACGATGAAACACAGAAATTGCATCCGAATTAAATACAAAAGGCACAATGCCGACTTAAGTACAAGAAAACTAACTTTACTTACTGTCTATGTTTTGAACCATTCCTGTGACACTAGTTAGAGATTCCGATGCTTTACTTCAGGTTTACTGTATCCCTCTGACCTTCTTATTGACGATGAAACCCAGAAATTGCATCGGAATTAAATACAAAAGGCACAATGCCGACTCAAGTACAAGAGGACTGGCCCTTCTTACTGTCTATGTTTTGAACCTTTCCTGTGAGACCGGATTTAGATTCCGATGCTTCACTTCAGGTTTACTGTGTGCCTTGGACCTTCTTATAGACGACGAAACACAGAAATTGCGTCTGAATTAAATAGAAAAGCACAGTGCCGACTTAAGTACAAGAAAACTGACTCTTCTTACTGCCTTTGTTTTGAACCATTCCTGTGACACTAGTTATAGATACCGATGCTTTACTTTAGGTTTACTGTATCCCTCTGACCTTCTTATTAACGATGAAACACAGAAATAGCATCCGAATTAGATACAATAGGCACAATGCCGACTTAAGTACACGAAAACTGTCGCTTCTTACTGTTGATGTTTTGAACCATTCCTGTGACACTAGTTATAGATTCCGATGCTTCACTTCAGGTTTACTGTATCCCTGTGACCTTCTTATTGACGATGAAACACAGAAATAGCATCGGAATAAAATAAAATAGGCACAATGCCGTCTTAAGTACAAGAAAACTGACTCTACATGCTGTCTATGTTTTGAACCATTTCTGTGACACTAGTTATAGATTCAGATGCTTCACTTCAGGTTTACTGTATCCCTCCGTCCGCCTTATTGATGATGAAACACAGAAATTGCATCGGAATTAAATACAAGAGTCACAATGCCAACCCAAGTACAAGAAGACTGTCTCGTCTTATTGTCTATGTTTTGTACCATTCCTGTGACACTAGTTATAGATTCCGATGCTTCACTTCAGGATTACTGTATCCCTCTGACCTTCTTTTTGACAATGAAACACAGAAATTGTATCGGAATCAAATACAAAAGGCACAATGCCGACTTAAGTACTAGAAGACTGACCCTTCCTACTGTCTATGTTTTAAACCATTCCTGTGACACTAGTTATAGATTCCGATGCTTCACTTCAGGTTAACTGTATTCCTCTGACCTTCTTATTGACGATGAAACACAGAAATTGCATCGGAATTAAATGCAAAAGGCTCAATGCCGACTCTAGTACAAGAATAGTGGCTCTTCTTACCGTCTATGTTTTGAACCATTCCTGTGACACTAGTTATTGATTCAGATGCTTCACTTCAGGTTTACTGAGTCCCTCTGACCTTCTTATTGACGATCAAACACAGAAATTGCATCGGAATTAAATACAAAAGGCACAAAGCCGACTCACGTACAAGAGGACTGGCCCTTCTTACTGTCTATTTTTTGAACCTTTCCTGTGTGACCGGATTTAGATTCCGATGCTTCAATTCATGTTTACTGTATCCCTTGGACCTTCTTATAGACGACGAAACACTGAAATTGCATCGGAATTAAATAGAAAAGCAGAATGCCGTCTTAAGTACAAGAAAACTGACTCTTCTTACTGCCTTTGTTTTGAACCATTCCTGTGACACTAGTTATAGATACCGATGCTTCACTTCAGGTTTACTGTATCCCTCTGACCGTCTTATTGACGATGAAACACAGAAATTGCAACGGAATTAAATACAAAAGGCACAATGCCGACTTAAGTAAAAGTAAACTGACTCTCCTTACTAACTATGTTTTGAACCATTCCTGTGATACTAGTTATAGATTCCGATGCTTCGCTTCTGGTTTACTGTATCCCTCTGACGTTCGTATTGACGATGACACACAGAAATTACATCGGAATTAAATACAAAAGGCACAATGCCGACTTAAGTACAAGAAAACTGACTCTTCTTACTGTCTATGCTTTTAGCTATTCCTGTGACACTAGTTATCGATTCCGGTGCTTCACTTCAGGTTTGCTGTATCCCTCTGACCTTCTTATTGACGATGAAACACAGAAATTGCATCGGAATTAAATACAAATGGCACAATGCCGACTTAAGTACAAGAAAACTGACTCTTCTTACTGTCTATGCTTTTAGCCTTTCCTGTGACACTAGTTATAGATTCCGGTGCTTCACTTCAGGTTTGCTGTATCCCTCTGACCTTCTTATTGACGATGAAACACAGAAATTGCATCGGATTTAAATACAAAAGGCACAATGCCGACTTAAGTACAAAATGACTGACTCTTCTTACCCTGTATGATTTGAACCATTCCTGTGACACTAGTTATAGATTCCGATGCTTCACTTCAGGTTTACTGTAATCCTCTGACCTTCGTATTGACGATGAAGCACAGAAATTGCATCGGAATTAAATACAAAAGGCACAATGCCGACTTAAGTACAATAAAACTGACTCTTCTTACTGTCTATGTTTCGAACCTTCCCTGTGTCACTAGTTATAGATTCCGATGCTTCACTTTATGTTTACTGTATCCCTGTGACCCTCTTATTGACGATGAAACACAGAAATTACATCGGAATTAAATACAAGAGGCACAATGCCGACGCAAGTACAAGAAGACTGGCTCTTCTTATTGTCCATGATTTGAACCATTCCTGTGACACTAGTTATGGATTCCGATGCTTCACTTTTTGAGTACTGTATCCCTCTGACCTTCCTATTGACGATGAAACACAGAAATTGCTTCGGAATTAAATACAAAAGGCTCAATGCCGACTCAAGTACAAGAAGACTGGCTCTTCTTACCGTCTATGTTTTGAACCATTCCTGTGACACTAGTTATAGATTCAGATGCTTCACTTCAGGTTTACTGTATCCATACGACCTCCTTATTGACGATGAAACACCGATATTGCATCGTAAGTAAATACAAAAGGCACAATGCCGGCTCAAGTACAAGCAGACTGGCTCTTCTTACTGCATATGTTTTGAAATATTCCTGTGACACTAATTATAAATTCCGATGCTTCACTTCAGGTTTACTGTATCCCTCTGACCTTCATATTGACGATGAAACACAGAAATTGCATCGGAATTAAATACAAAAGCCACAATGCCGACTTAAGTACAAGAAAACTGACGCCTCTTACTGTTTATGTTTTGAACCATTCCTGTCACACTAGTTATAGATTCCGATGCTTCACTTCAGGTTCACTGTATCCCTGTGACCTTCTTATTGATATTGAAACACAGAAATTGCATCGGAATTAAATACAAAAGGCACAATGCCGACTTCAGTACTAGAAGACTGACTCTACCTAATGTCTATGTTTTGAACCATTCCTGTGACACTAGTTATAGATTCCGATGCTTCACTTCAGGTTTGCTGTATCCCTCTAACCTTCTTATTGACGATGAAACACAGAAATTGCATCGGAACTAATTACAAAAGGCACAATGCCGACTCGAGTACAAGCAGACTGGCTCTTCTTACTGTCTATGCTTTGAACCATTCCTGTGACACTAGTTACGGATTCCGATGCTTCACTTCAGATTTACTGTATCCCTCTCACCTTCATGTTGACGATGAAACACAGAAATTGCATCGGAATTATATACAAGTGGCACAATGCCTACTTAAGTACAAGGAGACTGACTCTTCTTACCGTCTATGTTTTAACGAGTCCTGTGACACTAGTTAAAGATTTAGATGCTTCACTTCAGGTTTACTGTATCTCTCTGACCTCCTCATTTACGATGAAACACAGAAATTGCATCGGAACTAAATACAAAAGGCACATTGCTGACTTAAGTACAAGTAAACTGACTCTCCTGACTATCTATGATTTGAACAAATCCTGTGAAACTAGTTATAGATTCCGATGCTTCACTTCAGGTTTACTGTATCCCTCTGACGTTCGTATTGACGATGACACACAGATATTGCATCGGATTTAAATACAAAAGGCACAATGCCGACCTAAGTACAAAAAGACTGACTCTTCTTACCCTGTATGTTTTGAACCATTCCTGTGACACTAGTTATAGATTCCGATGCTTCACTTCAGGTTTACTGTAACCCTCTGACCTTCGTATTGACTATGAAGCACAGAAATTGCATCGGAATTATATACAAAAGGCACAATGCCGACTTAAGTACAAGAAAACTGACTCTCTTACTGTCTATGTTTTGAACCTTTCCTGTGACACTAGTTATAGATTCCGATGCTTCACTTCAGGTTTACTGTACCCCTCTGACCTTCTTATTGACGACGAAACACAGAAATTGCATCGGAATTAAATACAAAAGGCACAATGCCGACTTCAGTACTAGAGGACTGACTCTTCCTAGTGTCTATGTTTTAAACCATTCCTGTGACACTAGTTATAGATTCCGATGCTTCACTTCAGGTTTCCTGTAACCCTCTGACCTTCTTATTGACTATGAAACACAGAAATTGCATCGGAATTAAATACAACAGGCACAATGCCGACTCAAGTACAAGAAGACTGACTCTTCTTACTGCCTATGTTTTGAACCATTCCTGTGACACTAGTTATAGATACCGATGCTTCACTTCAGGTTTACTGTATCCCTCTGACCGTCTTATTGACGATGAAACACAGAAATTGCAACGGAATTAAATACAAAAGGCACAATGCCGACTTAAGTAAAAGTAAACTGACTCTCCTTACTAACTATGTTTTGAACCATTCCTGTGATACTAGTTATAGATTCCGATGCTTCGCTTCTGGTTTACTGTATCCCTCTGACGTTCGTATTGACGATGACACACAGAAATTACATCGGAATTAAATACAAAAGGCACAATGCCGACTTAAGTACAAGAAAACTGACTCTTCTTACTGTCTATGCTTTTAGCCATTCCTGTGACACTAGTTATAGATTCCGGTGCTTCACTTCAGGTTTGCTGTATCCCTCTGACCTTCTTATTGACGATGAATCACAGAAATTGCATCGGAATTAAATACAAATGGCACAATGCCGACTTAAGTACAAGAAAACTGAATCTTCTTACTGTCTATGCTTTTAGCCTTTCCTGTGACACTAGTTATAGATTCCGGTGCTTCACTTCAGGTTTGCTGTATCCCTCTGACCTTCTTATTGACGATGAAACACAGAAATTGCATCGGATTTAAATACAAAAGGCACAATGCCGACTTAAGTACAAAATGACTGACTCTTCTTACCCTGTATGTTTTGAACCATTCCTGTGACACTAGTTATAGATTCCGATGCTTCACTTCAGGTTTACTGTAATCCTCTGACCCTCGTATTGACGATGAAGCCCAGAAATTGCATCGGAATTAAATACAAAAGGCACAATGCCGACTTAAGTACAATAAAACTGACTCTTCTTACTGTCTATGTTTTGAACCTTCCCTGTGTCACTAGTTATAGATTCCGATGCTTCAATTCAGGTGTACTGTATCCCTCTGACCTTCTTATTGACGATGAAACACAGAAATTGCATCGGAATTAAATACAAAAGGCACAATGCCGACTTCAGTACTAGAAGACTGACTCTTCCTACTGTCTATGTTTTGAACCATTCCTGTGACACTAGTTATAGATTCCGATGCTTCAATTCAGGTTTCCTGTAACCCTCTGACCTTCTTATTGACGATGAAACACAGAAATTGCATCGGAATTAAATACAAAAGGCACAATGCCGACTTAAGTACAAGAAAACTGACGCTTGTTACTGTTTATGTTTTGAACCATTCCTGTGACACTAGTTATAGATTCCGATGCTTCACTTTATGTTTACTGTATCCCTGTGACCTTCTTATTGACGATGAAACACAGAAATTACATCGGAATTAAATACAAGAGGCACAATGCCGACGCAAGTACAAGAAGACTGGCTCTTCTTATTGTCCATGATTTGAACCATTCCTGTGACACTAGTTATGGATTCCGATGCTTCACTTTTTGATTACTGTATCCCTCTGACCTTCCTATTGACGATGAAACACAGAAATTGCATCGGAATTAAATACAAAAGGCACAATGCCGACTTCAGTACTAGAAGACTGACTCTACCTAATGTCTATGTTTTTAACCATTCCTGTGACACTAGTTATAGATTCCGATGCTTCACTTTATGTTTACTGTATCCCTGTGACCTTATTGACGATGAAACACAGAAATTACATCGGAATTAAATACAAGAGGCACAATGCCGACGCAAGTACAAGAAGACATGCTCTTGTTATTGTCCATGATTTGAACCATTCCTGTGACACTAGTTATGGATTCCGATGCTTCACTTTTTGATTACTGTATCCCTCTGACCTTCTTATTGACGATCAAACACAGAAATTGCATCGGAATTAAATACAAAAGGCATAAAGCTGACTCACGTACAAGAGGAATGGCCCTTCTTACTGTCTATTTTTTCAACCTTTCCTGTGTGACCGGATTTAGATTCCGATGCTTCAATTCAGGTTTACTGTATCCCTTGGACCTTCTTATAGACGACGAAACACTGATATTGCATCGGAATTAAATAGAAAAGCAGAATGCCGACTTAAGTACAAGAAAACTGACTCTTCTTACTGCCTTTGTTTTGAACCATTCCTGTGACACTAGTTATAGATACCGATGCTTCACTTCAGGTTTACTGTATCCCTCTGACCGTCTTATTGACGATGAAACACAGAAATTGCAACGGAATTAAATACAAAAGGCACAATGCCGACTTAAGTAAAAGTAAACTGACTCTCCTTACTAACTATGTTTTGAACCATTCCTTTGATACTAGTTATAGATTCCGATGCTTCGCTTCTGGTTTACTGTATCCCTCTGACGTTCGTATTGACGATGACACACAGAAATTACATCGGAATTAAATACAAAAGGCACAATGCTGACTTAAGTACAAGAAAACTGACTCTTCTTACTGTCTATGCTTTTAGCCATTCCTGTGACACTAGTTATAGATTCCGGTGCTTCACTTCAGGTTTGCTGTATCCCTCTGACCTTCTTATTGACGATGAAACACAGAAATTGCATCGGAATTAAATACAAATGGCACAATGCCGACTTAAGTACAAGAAAACTGACTCTTCTTACTGTCTATGCTTTTAGCCTTTCCTGTGACACTAGTTATAGATTCCGGTGCTTCACTTCAGGTTTGCTGTATCCCTCTGACCTTCTTATTGACGATGAAACACAGAAATTGCATCGGATTTAAATACAAAAGGCACAATGCCGACTTAAGTACAAAATGACTGACTCTTCTTACCCTGTATGTTTTGAACCATTCCTGTGACACTAGTTATAGATTCCGATGCTTCACTGCAGGTTTACTGTAATCCTCTGACCTTCGTATTGACGATGAAGCACAGAAATTGCATCGGAATTAAATACAAAAGGCACAATGCCGACTTAAGTACAATAAAACTGACTCTTCTTACTGTCTATGTTTTGAACCTTCCCTGTGTCACTAGTTATAGATTCCGATGCTTCAATTCAGGTGTACTGTATCCCTCTGACCTTCTTATTGACGATGAAACACAGAAATTGCATCGGAATTAAATACAAAAGGCACAATGCCGACTTCAGTACTAGAAGACTGACTCTTCCTACTGTCTATGTTTTGAACCATTCCTGTGACACTAGTTATAGATTCCGATGCTTCACTTCAGGTTTCCTGTAACCCTCTGACCTTCTTATTGACGATATAACACAGAATTTGCATCGGAATTAAATACAAAAGGCACAATGCCGACTTAAGTACAAGAAAACTGACGCTTGTTACTGTTTATGTTTTGAACCATTCCTGTGACACTAGTTATAGATTCCGATGCTTCACTTTATGTTTACTGTATCCCTGTGACCTTCTTATTGACGATGAAACACAGAAATTACATCGGAATTAAATACAAGAGGCACAATGCCGACGCAAGTACAAGAAGACTGGCTCTTCTTATTGTCCATGATTTGAACCATTCCTGTGACACTAGTTATGGATTCCGATGCTTCACTTTTTGATTACTGTATCCCTCTGACCTTCCTATTGACGATGAAACACAGAAATTGCTTCGGAATTAAATACAGAAGGCTCAATGCCGACTCAAGTACAAGAAGACTGGCTCTTCTTACCGTCTATGTTTTGAACCATTCCTGTGACACTGGTTATAGATTCAGATGCTTCACTTCAGGTTTACTGTATCCATCCGACCTCCTTATTGACGATGAAACACCGATATTGCATCGTAAGTAAATACAAAAGGCACAATGCCGACTTAAGTACAAGAAAACTGACGCTTCTTACTGTTTATGTTTTGAACCATTCCTGTCACACTAGTTATAGATTCCGATGCTTCACTTCAGGTTCACTGTATCCATGTGACCTTCTTATTGATATTGAAACACAGAAATTGCATCGGAATTAAATACAAAAGGCACAATGCTGACTTCAGTACTAGAAGACTGACTCTACCTAATGTCTATGTTTTGAACCATTCCTGTGACACAAGTTATAGATTCCGATGCTTCACTTCAGGTTTACTGTATCCCTCTAACCTTCTTATTGACGATGAAACACAGAAATTGCATCGGAACTAATTACAAAAGGCACAATGCCGACTCGAGTACAAGCAGACTGGCTTTTCTTACTGTCTATGCTTTGAACCATTCCTGTGACACTAGTTATGGATTCCGATGCTTCACTTCAGATTTACTGTATCCCTCTCACCTTCATGTTGACGATGAAACACAGAAATTGCATCGGAATTATATACAAGTGGCACAATGCCTACTTAAGTACAAGGAGACTGACTCTTCTTACCGTCTATGTTTTAACGAGTCCTGTGACACTAGTTATAGATTTAGATGCTTCACTTCAGGTTTACTGTATCTCTCTGACCTCCTCATTGACGATGAAACACAGAAATTGCATCGGAACTAAATACAAAAGGCACATTGCTGACTTAAGTACAAGTAAACTGACTCTCCTTACTATCTATGATTTGAACAATTCCTATGAAACTAGCTATAGATTCCGATGCTTCACTTCAGGTTTACTGTATCCCTCTGACGTTCGTATTGACGATGACACACAGATATTGCATCGGATTTAAATACAAAAGGCACAATGCCGACCTAAGTACAAAAAGACTGACTCTTCTTACCCTGTATGTTTTGAACCATTCCTGTGACACTAGTTATAGATTCCGATGCTTCACTTCAGGTTTACTGTAACCCTCTGACCTTCGTATTGACTATGAAGCACAGAAATTGCATCGGAATTATATACAAAAGGCACAATGCCGACTTAAGTACAAGAAAACTGACTCTTCTTGCTGTCTATGTTTTGAACCTTTCCTGTGACACTAGTTATAGATTCCGCTGCTTCACTTCAGGTTTACTGTACCCCTCTGACCTTCTGATTGACGACGAAACACAGAAATTGCATCGGAATTAAATACAAAAGGCACAATGCCGACTTCAGTACTAGAGGACTGACTCTTCCTAGTGTCTATGTTTTAAACCATTCCTGTGACACTAGTTATAGATTCCGATGCTTCACTTCAGGTTTCCTGTAACCCTCCTACCTTCTTATTGACGATGAAGCACAGAAATTGCATCGGAATTAAATACAAAAGGCACAATTCCGATTTAAGTACAAGAAAACTGACTCTTCGTACTGTCTATGATTTGAAACATTCCTGTGACACTAGTTATAGATTCCGATGCTTCAATTCAGGTTTACTGTATCCCTCTGACCTTCTTATTGACGACGAAACACAGAAATTGCATCGGAATTAAATACAAAAGGCACAATGCCGACTTAAGTACAAGAAAACTGACTCTTCTTACTGTCTATGTTTTGAACCATTCCTGTGACACTAGTTATAGATTCCGATGCTTCACTTCAGGTTTGCTGTATCTCTGTGACCTTCTTATTGACGATGAAACACTGAAAATAGCATCGGAATAAAATAAAATAGGCACAATGCCGTCTTAAGTACAAGAAAAGTGACTCTTCTTGCTGTCTATGTTTTGAACCATTTCTGTGACACTAGTTATAGATTCAGATGCTTCACTTCAGGTTTACTGTATCCCTCCGTCCGCCTTATTGACGATGAAACACAGAAATTGCATCGGAATTAAATACAAGAGGCACAATGCCGACTCAAGTACAAAAAAACTGGCTCGTCTTATTGTCTATATTTTGTACCATTCCTGTGACACTAGTTATAGATTCCGATGCTCCACTTCAGGTTTACTGTATCCCTCTGACCTTCTTATTGACGATGAAACACAGAAATTGCATCGGAATTAAATGCAAATGGCTCAATGCCGACTCTAGTACAATAAGACTGGCTCTTCTTACCGTCTATGTTTTGAACCATTCCTGTGACACTAGTTATTGATTCAGATGCCTCACTTCAGGTTTACTGAGTCCCTCTGACCTTCTTATTGACGATGAAACATAGAAATTGCATCGGAATTAAATACAAAAGGCACAATGCCGACTCAAGTACAAGCAGACTGGCTCTTCTTACTGTCTATGTTTTGAACCATTCCTGTGACACTAGTTATAGATTCCGATGCTTCACTTCAGGTTTTCTGTATCCCTCTGACCTTCATATCGACGATGAAACACAGAAATTACATCGGAATAATATACAAGTGGCACAATGCCGACTTAAGTACAAGAAGACTGACCCTTCTTATTGTCTATGTTTTGAACCATTCCTGTGACACTAGTTATAGATTTCGATACTTCACTTCAGGTTTATTGTATCCCTCTGACCTTCTTATTGACGATGAAACACAAAAATTGCATCTTAGTTAAATACAAAAGGCTCAATGCCGACTTAGGTACAGGAAGACTGACTCCTCTTACCATCTATGTTTTGAACCATTCCTGTGACACTAGTTATAGATACCGATGCTTCACTTCAGGTTTACTGTATCCCTCTGACCTTCATATTGACGATGAAACACAGAAATTGCATCCGAATTAAATACAAAAGGCACAATGCCGACTTAAGTACAAGAAAACTGACTTTACTTACTGTCTATGTTTTGAACCATTCCTGTGACACTAGTTAGAGATGCCGATGCTTTACTTCAGGTTTACTGTATCCCTCTGACCTTCTTATTGACGATGAAACCCAGAAATTGCATCGGAATTAAATACAAAAGGCACAATGCCGACTCAAGTACAAGAGGACTGGCCCTTCTTACTGTCTATGTTTTGAACCTTTCCTGTGAGACCGGATTTAGATTCCGATGCTTCACTTCAGGTTTACTGTGTCCCTTGGACCTTCTTATAGACGACGAAACACAGAAATTGCGTCGGAATTAAATAGAAAAGCACAGTGCCGACTTAAGTACAAGAAAACTGACTCTTCTTACTGCCTTTGTTTTGAACCATTCCTGTGACACTAGTTATAGATACCGATGCTTTACTTTAGGTTTACTGTATCCCTCTGACCTTCTTATTAACGATGAAACACAGAAATAGCATCCGAATTAGATACAATAGGCACAATGCCGACTTAAGTACACGAAAACTGTCGCTTCTTACTGTTTATGTTTTGAACCATCCCTGTGACACTAGTTATAGATTCCGATGCTTCACTTCAGGTTTACTGTATCCCTGTGACCTTCTTATTGACGATGAAACACAGAAATAGCATCGGAATAAAATAAAATAGACACAATGCCGTCTTAAGTACAAGAAAACTGACTCTTTTTGCTGTCTATGTTTTAACCATTTCTGTGACACTAGTTATAGATTCCGATGCTTCACTTCAGGATTACTGTATCCCTCTGACCTTCTTTTTGACAATGAAACACAGAAATTGTATCGGAATCAAATACAAAAGGCACAATGCCGACTTAAGTACTAGAAGACTGACCCTTCCTACTGTCTATGTTTTGAACCATTCCTGTGACACTAGTTATAGATTCCGATGCTTCACTTCAGGTTAACTGTATTCCTCTGACCTTCTTATTGACGATGAAACACAGAAATTGCATCGGAATTAAATGCAAAAGGCTCAATGCCGACTCTAGTACAAGAATACTGGCTCTTCTTACCGTCTATGTTTTGAACCATTCCTGTGACACTAGTTATTGATTCAGATGCTTCACTTCAGGTTTACTGAGTCCCTCTGACCTTCTTATTGACGATCAAACACAGAAATTGCATCGGAATTAAATACAAAAGGCACAAAGCCGACTCACGTACAAGAGGACTGGCCCTTCTTACTGCCTATTTTTTGAACCTTTCCTGTGTGACCGGATTTAGATTCCGATGCTTCAATTCAGGTTTACTGTATCCCTTGGACCTTCTTATAGACGACGAAACACTGAAATTGCATCGGAATTGAATAGAAAAGCAGAATGCCGACTCAAGTACAAGAAAACTGACTCTTCTTACTGCCTTTGTTTTGAACCATTCCTGTGACACTAGTTATAGATACCGATGCTTCACTTCAGGTTTACTGTATCCCTCTGACCGTCGTATTGACGATGAAACACAGAAATTGCAACGGAATTAAATACAAAAGGCACAATGCCGACTTAAGTAAAAGTAAACTGACTCTCCTTACTAACTATGTTTTGAACCATTCCTGTGATACTAGTTATAGATTCCGATGCTTCGCTTCTGGTTTACTGTATCCCTCTGACGTTCGTATTGACGATGACACACAGAAATTGCATCGGAATTAAATACAAAAGGCACAATGCCGACTTAAGTACAATAAAACTGACTCTTCTTACTGTCTATGTTTTGAACCTTCCCTGTGTCACTAGTTATAGATTCCGATGCTTCAATTCAGGTGTACTGTATCCCTCTGACCTTCTTATTGACGATGAAACACAGAAATTGCATCGGAATTAAATACAAAAGGCACAATGCCGACTTCAGTACTAGAAGACTGACTCTTCCTACTGTCTATGTTTTGAACCATTCCTGTGACACTAGTTATAGATTCCGATGCTTCACTTCAGGTTTCCTGTAACCCTCTGACCTTCTTATTGACGATGAAACACAGAAATTGCATCGGAATTAAATACAAAAGGTACAATGCCGACTTAAGTACAAGAAAACTGACGCTTCTTACTGTTTATGTTTTGAACCATTCCTGTGACACTAGTTATAGATTCCGATACTTCACTTTATGTTTACTGTATCCCTGTGACCTTCTTATTGACGATGAAACACAGAAATTACATCGGAAATAAATACAAGAGGCACAATGCCGACGCAAGTACAAGAAGACTGGCTCTTCTTATTGTCCATGATTTGAACCATTCCTGTGACACTAGTTATGGATTCCGATGCTTCACTTTTTGATTACTGTATCCCTCTGACCTTCCTATTGACCATGAAACACAGAAATTGCTTCGGAATTAAATACAAAAGGCTCAATGCCGACTCAAGTACAAGAAGACTGGCTCTTCTTACCGTCTATGTTTTGAACCATTCCTGTGACACTAGTTATAGATTCCGATGCTTCACTTCAGGTTTGCTGTATCCCTCTAACCTTCTTATTGACGATGAAACACAGAAATTGCATCGGAACTAATTACAAAAGGCACAATGACGACTCGAGTACAAGCAGACTGGCTCTTCTTACTGTCTATGCTTTGAACCATTCCTGTGACACTAATTATAAATTCCGATGCTTCACTTCAGGTTTACTGTATCCCTCTGACCTTCATATTGACGATGAAACACAGAAATTGCATCGGAATTAAATACAAAAGGTACAATGCCGACTTAAGTACAAGAAAACTGACGCTTCTTACTGTTTATGTTTTGAACCATTCCTGTCACACTAGTTATAGATTCCGATGCTTCACTTCAGGTTCACTGTATCCCTGTGACCTTCTTATTGATATTGAAACACAGAAATTGCATCGGAATTAAATACAAAAGGCACAATGCCGACCTCAGTACTAGAAGACTGACTCTACCTAATGTCTATGTTTTGAACCATTCCTGTGACACTAGTTATGGATTCCGATGCTTCACTTCAGATTTACTGTATCCCTCTCACCTTCATGTTGACGATGAAGCACAGAAATTGCATCGGAATTATATACAAGTGGCACAATGCCTACTTAAGTACAAGGAGACTGACTCTTCTTACCGTCTATGTTTTAACGAGTCCTGTGACACTAGTTATAGATTTAGATGCTTCACTTCAGGTTTACTGTATCTCTCTGACCTCCTCATTGACGATGAAACACAGAAATTGCATCGGAACTAAATACAAAAGGCACATTGCTGACTTAAGTACAAGTAAACTGACTCTCCTTACTATCTATGATTTGAACAATTCCTGTGAAACTAGTTATAGATTCCGATGCTTCACTTCAGGTTTACTGTATCCCTCTGACGTTCGTATTGACGATGACACACAGATATTGCATCGGATTTAAATACAAAAGGCACAATGCCGACCTAGGTACAAAAAGACTGACTCTTCTTACCCTGTATGTTTTGAACCATTCCTGTGACACTAGTTATAGATTCCGATGCTTCACTTCAGGTTTACTGTAACCCTCTGACCTTCGTATTGACTATGAAGCACAGAAATTGCATCGGAATTATATACAAAAGGCACAATGCCGACTTAAGTACAAGAAAACAGACTCCTGTTACTGTCTATGTTTTGAACCTTTCCTGTGACACTAGTTATAGATTCCGATGCTTCACTTCAGGTTTACTGTACCCCTCTGACCTTCTTATTGACGACGAAACACAGAAATTGCATCGGAATTAAATACAAAAGGCACAATGCCGACTTCAGTACTAGAGGACTGACTCTTCCTAGTGTCTATGTTTTAAACCATTCCTGTGACACTAGTTATAGATTCCGATGCTTCACTTCAGGTTTCCTGTAACCCTCTGACCTTCTTATTGACTATGAAGCACAGAAATTGCATCGGAATTAAATACAAAAGGCACAATGCCGACATAAGCACAAGAAAACTGACTCTTCTTACTGTCTATGTTTTGAACCATTCCTGTGACACCAGTTACAGATTCAGATGCTTCACTTCAGGTTTACTGTATCCCTCTGTCCCCATTATTGACGATGAAACACAGAAATTGCATCGGAATTAAATACAAGAGGCACAATGCCGACTCAAGTACAAGAAGACTGGCTCTTCTTATTGTCCATGATTGGAATCATTCCTGTGACACTAGTTATAGATTCCGATGCTTCACTTCAGGATTACAGTGTCCCTGTGACCTTCTTATTGACGATGAAATACAGAAATTGCATCGGAATTAAATACAAGATGCACAATGCCGACTTAAGTACTAGAAGGCTGACTCTTCCTACTGTCTATGTTTTGAACCATTCCTGTGACACTAGTTATAGATTCCGATGCTTCACTTCAGGTTTACTGTATCCCTCTGACCATCTTATTGACGATGAAACACAGAAATAGCATCGGAATTAAATACAAAAGGCTCAATGCCGACTCAAGTACAAGAAGACTGGCGCTTCTTACCGTCTATGTTTTGAACCATTCCTGTGACACTAGTTATAGATTCAGATGCTTCACTTCAAGTTTACTGTATACCTCCGACCTTCTTATTGACGATGAAACACAGATATTGCATCGGAATTAAATGCAAAAGGCACAATACCGACTCAAGTACAAGCAGACTGGCTCTTCTTACTGTCTATACTTTGAACCATTCTTGTGACACTAATTTTAGATTCCGATGCTTCACTTCAGGTTTACTGTATCCCTCTGACCTTCATATTGACGATGAAACACATAAATTGCATCGGAATTAAATACAAAAGGCACAATGCCGACTTAAGTACAAGAAAACTGACGCTTCTTACTGTTTATGTTTTGAACCATTCCTGTGACACTAGTTATAGATTCCGATGCTTCACTTCAGGTTTACTGTATCCCTGTGACCTTCTTATTGATATTGAAACACAGAAATTGCATTGGAATTAAATACAAAAGGCACAATGCCGAATTCAGTACTAGAAGACTGACTCTTCCTACTGTCTATGTTCTGAACCATTCCTGTGACACTAGTTATAGATTCCGATGCTTCACTTCAGGTTTACTGTAACCCTCTGACATTCTTATTGACGATGAAGCACAGAAATTGCATCGTAATTAAATACAAAAGGCACAATGCCGACTTCAGCACAAGAGAACTGACTCTTCTTACTGTCTATGTTTTGAACAATTCCTTTGACACTAGTTACAGATTCCGATGCTTCACTTCAGGGTTACTGTATCCCTCTGACCTTCTTATTGACGATGAAACACAGAAATTGCATCCTAATTAAATACAAAAATCACAATGCCGACTTAAGTACAAGAAGACTGGCTCTTCTTACCCTCTATGTTTTGAACCATTCCAGTGACACTAGTTATAGATTCAGATGCTTTACTTCAGTTTTACTGTATCGCTCCGACCTTCTTATTGACGATGAAACACAGAAATTGAATCGGAATTAAATACATTTGGCACAATGCCGACTCAAGTACAAGCAGACTGGCTCTTCTTACTGTCTATGTTTTGAACCATTCCTGTGGTACTAGTTATAGATTCCGATGCTTCACTTCAGGCATACTGTATCCCTCTGACCTTCATATTGACGATGAAAGACAGATATTGCATCGGAATTAAATACAACAGGCACAATGCCGACTTAAGTACAAGAAAACTCACGCTTCTTACTGTTTATGTTTTGAACCATTCCTGTGACGCTCGTTATAGATTCCGATGCTTCACTACAGGTTTACTGTATCCCTGTGACCTTCTTATTGACGATGAAACGCAGAAATTGCATCGGAATTAAATACCAAAGGCACAATGCCGACTTCAGTACTTGAAGACTGACTCTTCCTACTGTCTATGTTTTGAACCATTCCTGTGACACTAAGTTATAGATTCCGATGCTTCGCTTCAGGTTTATTGTAACCCTCTGACCTTCTTATTGACGATGAAGCGCAGAAATTGCATCGGATTTAAATAGAGCAGGGCACAATGCCGACTTAAGTACAAGAAGACTGACTCTTCTTACTGTCTGTGTTTTGAAACATTCCTGTTACACTAGTTATAGATTTCGATGCTTCACTTCAGGTTTACTGTATCCCTCTGACCTTCTTATTAACGATGAAACACAGATATTGCATCGGGATTAAGTACAAAAGGGACAATGCCGACTTAAGTGCAAGTAAACTGACTCTCCTTACTATCTATGATTTGAACCATTCCTGTGAAACTAGTTATAGATTCCGATGCTTCACTTCAGGTTTACTGTATCCCTGTGACCTTCTTATTGATATTGAAACACAGAAATTGCATCGGAATTAAATACAAAAGGCACAATGCCGACTTCAGTACTAGAAGACTGACTCTACCTACTGTCTATGTTTTGAACCATTCCTGTGACACTAGTTATAGATTCCGATGCTTCACTTCAGGTTTACTGTATCCCTCTAACCTTCTTATTGACGATGAAACACAGAAATTGCATCGGAACTAAATACAAAAGGCACAATGCCGACTCAAGTACAAGCAGACTGGCTCTTCTTACTGTCTATGCTTTGAACCATTCCTGTGACACTAGTTATGGATTATGATGCTTCACTTCAGATTTACTGTATCCCTCTCACCTTCATGTTGACGATGAAACACAGAAATTGCATCGGAATTATATACAAGTGGCACAATGCCTACTTAAGTACAAGGAGACTGACCCTTCTTACCGTCTATGTTTTAACGAGTCCTGTGACACTAGTTATAGATTTAGATGCTTCACTTCAGGTTTACTGTATCCCTCTGACCTCCTTATTGACGATGAAACACAGAAATTGCATCGGAACTAAATACAAAAGGCACAATGCCGACTTAAGTACAAGTAAACTGACTCCCCTTACTATCTATGATTTGAACCATTCCGTTGAAACTAGTTATAGATTCCGATGCTTCACTTCAGGTTTACTGTATCCCTCTGACGTTCGTATTGACGGTTCACACAGATATTGCATCGGATTTAAATACAAGAGGCACAATGCCGACCTAAGTACAAATAGACTGACTCTTCTTACCCTGTATGTTTTGAACCATTCCTGTGACACTAGTTATAGATTCCGATGCTTCACTTCAGGTTTACTGTAACCCTCTGACCTTCGTATTGACGATGAAGCACAGAAATTGCATCTGTATTAAATACAAAAGGCACAATGCCGACTTCAGTACTAGAAGACTGACTCTTCCTACTGTCTATGTTTTGAACCATTCCTTTGACACTAGTTATAGATTCCGATGCTTCACTTCAGGTTTCCTGTAACCCTCTGACCTTCTTATTGACTATGAAGCACAGAAATTGCATCTGAATTAAATACAAAAGGCACAATGCCGACATAAGCACAAGAAAACTGACTCTTCTTACTGTCTATGTTTTGAACCATTCCTGTGACACTAGTTACAGATTCAGATGCTTCACTTCAGGTTTAGTGTATCCCTCTGCCCCCATTACTGACGATGAAACACAGAAATTGCATCGGAATTAAATACAAGAGGCACAATGCCGACTCAAGTACAAGAAGACTGGCTCTTCTTATTGTCCATGATTGGAACCATTCCTGTGACACTAGTTATAGATTCCGATGCTTCACTGCAGGATTACAGTGTCCCTGTGACCTTCTTATTGACGATGAAACACAGAAATTGCATCGGAATTAAATGCAAAATGCACAATGCCGACATAAGTACTAGAAGGCTGACTCTTCCTACTGTCTATGATTTGAACCATTCCTGTGACACTAGTTATAGATTCCGATGCTTCACTTCAGGTTTACTGTATCCCTCTGACCTTCTTACTGACGATGAAACACAGAAATTGCATCGGAATTAAATACAAAAGGCTCAATGCCGACTCAAGTACAAACAGACTGGCTCTTCTTACTGTCTTTGTTTTGAACCATTCCTGTGACACTAGTTATAGATTCAGATGCTTCACTTTAGGTTTACTGTATCCCTCTGACCTTATTGACGATGAAACACAGAAATTGCATCGGAATTAAATACAAAAGGCACAATGCCGACTTAAGTACAAGAAGACTGACACTTCTTACTGTCTGTGTTTAGAAACATTCCTGTTACACTAGTTATAGATTTCGATGCTTCACTTCAGGTTTACTGTATCCTCTGACCTTCTTATTGACGATGAAACACAGATTTTGCATCGGGATTAAATACAAAAGGCACAATGCCGACTTAAGTACAAGTAAACTGACTCCCCTTACTATCTTTGATTTGAACCATTCCTGTGAAACTAGTTATAGATTCCGATGCTTCACTTCAGGTTTACTGTATCCCTGTGACCTTCGTATTGATATTGAAACACAGAAATTGCATCGGAATTAAATACAAAAGGCACAATGCCGACTTCAGTACTAGAAGACTGACTCTACCTACTGTCTATGTTTTGAACCATTCCTGTGACACTAGTTATAGATTCCGATGCTTCACTTCAGGTTTACTGTATCCCTCTAACCTTCTTATTGACGATGAAACACAGAAATTGCATCGGAACTAAATACAAAAGGCACAATGCCGACTCAAGTACAAGCAGACTGGCTCTTCTTACTGTCTATGCTTTGAACCATTCCTGTGACACTAGTTATGGATTCCGATGCTTCACTTCAGATTTACTGTATCCCTCTCACCTTCATGTTGACGATGAAACACAGAAATTGCATCGGAATTATATACAAGTGGCACAATGCCTACTTAAGTACAAGGAGACTGACCCTTCTTACCGTCTATGTTTTAACGAGTCCTGTGACACTAGTTATAGATTTAGATGCTTCACTTCAGGTTTACTGTATCCCTCTGACCTCCTTATTGACGATGAAACACAGAAATTGCATCGGAACTAAATACAAAAGGCACAATGCCGACTTAAGTACAAGTAAACTGACTCCCCTTACTATCTATGATTTGAACCATTCCTGTGAAACTAGTTATAGATTCCGATGCTTCACTTCAGGTTTACTGTATCCCTCTGACGTTCGTATTGACGGTTCACACAGATATTGCATCGGATTTAAATACAAGAGGCACAATGCCGACCTAAGTACAAATAGACTGACTCTTCTTACCCTGTATGTTTTGAACCATTCCTGTGACACTAGTTATAGATTCCGATGCTTCACTTCAGGTTTACTGTAACCCTCTGACCTTCGTATTGACGATGAAGCACAGAAATTGCATCTGTATTAAATACAAAAGGCACAATGCCGACTTCAGTACTAGTAGACTGACTCTTCCTACTGTCTATGTTTTGAACCATTCCTTTGACACTAGTTATAGATTCCGATGCTTCACTTCAGGTTTCCTGTAACCCTCTGACCTTCTTATTGACTATGAAGCACAGAAATTGCATCTGAATTAAATACAAAAGGCACAATGCCGACATAAGCACAAGAAAACTGACTCTTCTTACTGTCTATGTTTTGAACCATTCCTGTGACACTAGTTACAGATTCAGATGCTTCACTTCAGGATTAGTGTATCCCTCTGTCCCCATTACTGACGATGAAACACAGAAATTGCATCGGAATTAAATACAAGAGGCACAATGCCGACTCAAGTACAAGAAGACTGGCTCTTCTTATTGTCCATGATTGGAACCATTCCTGTGACACTAGTTATAGATTCCGATGCTTCACTGCAGGATTACAGTGTCCCTGTGACCTTCTTATTGACGATGAAACACAGAAATTGCATCGGAATTAAATGCAAAATGCACAATGCCGACATAAGTACTAGAAGGCTGACTCTTCCTACTGTCTATGATTTGAACCGTTCCTGTGACACTAGTTATAGATTCCGATGCTTCACTTCAGGTTTACTGTATCCCTCTGACCTTCTTACTGACGATGAAACACAGAAATTGCATCGGAATTAAATACAAAAGGCTCAATGCCGACTCAAGTACAAACAGACTGGCTCTTCTTACTGTCTTTGTTTTGAACCATTCCTGTGACACTAGTTATAGATTCAGATGCTTCACTTTAGGTTTACTGTATCCCTCTGACCTTATTGACGATGAAACACAGAAATTGCATCGGAATTAAATACAAAAGGCACAATGCCGACTTAAGTACAAGAAGACTGACACTTCTTACTGTCTGTGTTTAGAAACATTCCTGTTACACTAGTTATAGATTTCGATGCTTCACTTCAGGTTTACTGTATCCCTCTGACCTTCTTATTGACGATGAAACACAGATTTTGCATCGGGATTAAATACAAAAGGCACAATGCCGACTTAAGTACAAGTAAACTGACTCCCCTTACTATCTTTGATTTGAACCATTCCTGTGAAACTAGTTATAGATTCCGATGCTTCACTTCAGGTTTACTGTATCCCTGTGACCTTCGTATTGATATTGAAACACAGAAATTGCATCGGAATTAAATACAAAAGGCACAATGCCGACTTCAGTACTAGAAGACTGACTCTACCTACTGTCTATGTTTTGAACCATTCCTGTGACACTAGTTATAGATTCCGATGCTTCACTTCAGGTTTACTGTATCCCTCTAACCTTCTTATTGACGATGAAACACAGAAATTGCATCGGAACTAAATACAAAAGGCACAATGCCGACTCAAGTACAAGCAGACTGGCTCTTCTTACTGTCTATGCTTTGAACCATTCCTGTGACACTAGTTATTGATTCCGATGCTTCACTTCAGATTTACTGTATCCCTCTCACCTTCATGTCGACGATGAAACACAGAAATTGCATCGGAATTATATACAAGTGGCACAATGCCTACTTAAGTACAAGGAGACTGACCCTTCTTACCGTCTGTGTTTTGACGAGTCCTGTGACACTAGTTATAGATTTAGATGCTTCACTTCAGGTTTACTGTATCCCTCTGACCTCCTTATTGACGATGAAACACAGAAATTGCATCGGAACTAAATACAAAAGGCACAATGCCGACTTAAGTACAAGTAAACTGACTCTCCTTACTATCTATGATTTGAACCATTCCTGTGAAACTAGTTATAGATTCCGATGCTTCACTTCAGGTTTACTGTATCCCTCTTACGTTTGTATTGACGATGACACACAGATATTGCATCGGATATAAATACAAAATGCACAATGCCGACCTAAGTACAAAAAGACTGACTCTTCTTACCCTGTATGTTTTGAACCATTCCTGTGACACTAGTTATAGATTCCGATGCTTCACTTCAGGTTTACTGTAACCCTCTGACCTTCGTATTGACGATGAAGCACAGAAATTGCATCGGAATTAAATACAAAAGGCACAACGCCGACTTAAGTACAAGAAAACTGACTCTTCTTACTGTCTATGTTTTGAACCTTTCCTGTGACACTAGTTATAGATTCCGATGTTTCACTTCAGGTTTCCTGTAACCCTCTGACCTTCTTATTGACTATGAAGCACAGAAATTGCATCGGAATTAAATACAAAAGGCACAAAGCCCGACATAAGCACAAGAAAACAGACTCTTCTTACTGTCTATGTTTTGAACCATTCCTGTGACACTAGTTACAGATTCAGATGTTTCACTTCAGGTTTACTGTATCCCTCTGTTCCCATTATTGACGATGAAACACAGAAATTGCATCGGAATTAAATACAAGAGGCACAATGCCGACTCAAGTACAAGAAGACTGGCTCTTCTTATTGTCCATGATTGGAACCATTCCTGTGACACTAGTTTTAGATTCCGATGCTTCACTTCAGGATTACAGTGTCCCTGTGACCTTCTTATTGACGATGAAACACAGAAATTGCATCGGAATTAAATACAAAATGCACAATGCCGACATAAGTACTAGAAGGCTGCCTCTTCCTACTGTCTACGTTTTGAACCATTCCTGTGACACTAGTTATAGATTCCGATGCTTCACTTCAGGTTTACTGTATCCCTCTGACCTTCTTATTGACGATGAAACACAGAAATTGCATCGGAATTAAATAGAAAATGCTCAATGCCGACTCAAGTACAAGAAGACTGGCTCTTCTTACCGTCTATGTTTTGAACCATTCCTGTGACACTAGTTATAGATTCAGATGCTTCACTTCGGGTTTACTATATCCCTCCGACCTTCTTATTGACGATGATACACAGATATTGCATCGGAATTAAATGCAAAAGGCACAATGCCGACTCAAGTACAAGCAGACTGGCTCTTCTTACTGTCTATATTTTGAACCATTCTTGTGACACAAATTATAGATTCCGATGCTTCATTTCAGGTTTAGTGTAACCCTCTGACCTTCATATTGACGATGAAACACAGAAATTACATCGGAATTAAATACAAAAGGCACAATGCCGACTTAAGTACAAGAAAACTGACGCTTCTTACTGTTTATGCTTTGAACCATTCCTGTGACACTAGTTATAGATTCCGATGCTTCACTTCAGGTTTACTGTATCCCTGAGACCTTGTTATTGATATTGAAACACAGAAATTGCATCGGAATAAAATACAAAAGGCACAATGCCGAATTCAGTACTAGAAGACTGACTCTTCCTACTGTCTATGTTTTGAACCATTCCTGTGACACTAGTTATAGATTCCGATGCTTCACTTCAGGTTTACTGTAACCCTCTGACCTTCTTATTGACGATGAAGCGCAGAAATTGCATCGTAATTAAATACAAAAGGCACAATGCTGACTTAAGTACAAGAAAACTGACTCTTCTTACTGTCTATGCTTTGAACCATTCCTGTGACACTAGTTTTAGATTCAGATGCTTTACTACAGGTTTACTGTATCCCTCTGTCCGCCTTATTGACGATGAAACACAGATATTGCATCGGAATTAAATACAAGAGGCACAATGCCGACTCAAGTACAAGAAGACTGGCTCTTCTTATTGTACATGTTTTGAACCATTCCTGTGACATCAGTTATAGATTCCGATGCTTCACTTCAGGATTAATGTATCCCTCTGACCTTCTTATTGACGATGAAACACAGAAATTGCATCCTAATTAAATACAAAAGGCACAATGCCGACTTAAGTACAAGAAGACTGGCTCTTCTTACCGTCTATGTTTTGAACCATTCCAGTGACACTAGTTATAGATTCAGATGCTTTACTTCAGGTTTACTGTATCCCTCCGACCTTCTTATTGACGATGAAACACAGAAATTGAATCGGAATTAAATACAAAAGGCAAAAAGCCGACTTAAGTACAAGAAAACTCACGCTTCTTACTGTTTATGTTTTGAACCATTCCTGTGACACTTGTTATAGATTCCGATGCTTCACTACAGGTTTACTGTATCCCTGTGACCTTCTTATTGACGATGAAACACAGAAATTGCATCGGAATTAAATACCAAATTCACAATGCCGACTTCAGTACTTGAAGACTGACTCTTCCCACTGTCTATGTTTTGAACCATTCCTGTGACACTAAGTTATAGATTCCGATGCTTCGCTTCAGGTTTACAGTAACCCTCTGACCTTCTTATTGACGATGAAGCGCAGAAATTGCATCGGAATTAAATACAAAAGGCACAATGCCGACTTAAGTACAAGAAAAGTGACTCTTCTTACTGTCTACGTTTTGAACCTTTCCTGTGACACTAGTTATAGATTCAGATGCTCCACTTCAGGTTTACTGTATCCGTCTGTCCGCCTTATTGACGATGAAACACAGAAATTGCATCGGAATTAAATACAAGAGGCACAATGCCGACTCAAGTACAAGAAGACTGGCTCTTCTTATTGTCCATGTTTTGAACCATTCCTGTGACACTAGTTATAGATTCCGATGCTTCACTTCAGGATTACTGTATCCCTCTGACCTTCTTATTGACGATGAGACACAGAAATTGCACCGGAATTAAATACAAAAGGCACAATGCCGACATAAGTACAAGAAAACTGACGCTTCTTACTGTTTATGCTTGGAACCATTCCTGTGACACTAGTTAAACATTCCGATGCTTCACTTTAGGTTTACTGTATCCCTCTGACCTTCATATTGACGATAAAACACAGATATTGCATCGGAATTAAATACAAAAGGCACAATGCCGACTTAAGTACAAGAAAACTGACGTTTGTTACTGTTTATGTTTTGAACCATTTCTGTGACACTAGTTATAGATTCCGATGCTTCACTCATGTTTACTGTATCCCTGTGACCTTCTTATTGACTATGAAACACAGAAATTGCATCGGAATTAAATACAAAAGGCGCAATGCCGACTTCAGTACTAAAAGACTGGCTCTTCCTACTTTCTATGTTTTGAACCATTCCTGTGACACTAGTTATAGATTCCGATGCTTCACTTCAGGTTTACTGTATCCCTCTCACCTTCATGTTGACGATGAAACACAGAAATTGCATCGGAATTATATACAAGTGGCAGAATGCCGACTTAAGTACAAGTAAACTGACCCTTCTTACTGTCTATGTTTTGAACCATTCCTGTGACACTGGTTATAGATTCCGATTCTTCACTTCAGGTTTACTGTATCCCTCTGACCCTCTTATTGACGATGAAACACAGAAATTGCATCGGAATTTAATACAAAAGGCTCAATGCCAACTCAAGTACAAGAAGACTGGCTCTTCTTACTGTCTATGTTTGAACCATTCCTGTGACACTAGTTATAGATTCCGATGCTTCACTTCAGGTTTACTGTGTCCCTCTAATCATCTTATTGACGATGAAACACGGATATGGCATCGGAATTAAATACAAAAGGCACATTGCCGACTTAAGTACAAGAAGACTGACCTTTCTTACTGTCTATGTTTTGAACCATTCCTGTGACACTAGTTATAGATTCCGATGCTTCACTTCGTGTTTACTGTATACCTCTGACCTTCTTATTGACGATGAAACAGAGATATTGCATCGGAATTAAATACAAAAGGCACAATGCCGACTTAAGTACAAGAAAACTGACGCTTGTTACTGTTTATGTTTTGAACCATTCCTGTGACACTAGTTATATATTCAGATGCTTCACTTCAGGTTTACTGTAACCCTCTGACCTTCGCATTGACGATGAAGCAAAAGGCACAATGCCGACTTAAGTACAGGAAAACTGACTCTTCTTACTGTCTATGTTTTGAACCATTCCTGTGACACTAGTTATAGATTCAGATGCTTCACTTCAGGTTTACTGTATCCCTCTGTCCGCCTTATTGGCGATGAAACACAGAAATTGCATCGGTATTAAATACAAGAGGCACAATGCTGACTCAAGTACAAGAAGACTGGTTCTTCTTATTGCCCATGCTTTGAACCATTCCTGTGACACTAGTTATAGATTCCGATGCTTCACTTCAGGATTATTGTATCCCTCTGACCTTCTCATTGACGATGAAACACAGACATTGCATCGGAATTAAAAACAAAAGGCACAATGAAGACTTAAGTACTAGAAGACTGTCTCTTCCTACTGTCTATGTTTTGAACCATTCCTGTGACACTAGTTATAGATTCCGATGCTTCACTTCAGGTTTACTGTATCCCTCTGACCTTCTTATTGACGATGAAACACAGAAATTTGCATCGGAATTAAATACAAGAGGCTCAATGCCGACTCAAGTACAAGAAGACTGGCTCTTCTTACCGTCTATGATTTGAACCATTCCTGTGACAGTAGTTATAGATTCAAATGCTTCACTTCAGATTTAGTGTATCCCTCCAAAATTCTTATTTACGATGAAACACAGAAATTGCATCGGAATTAAATACAAAAGGAACAATGCTGACTCAAGTACAAGCAGACTGGCTCTTCTTACTGTCTATGTTTTGAACCATTCCTGTGACACTACTTATAGATTCCGATGCTTCACTTCAGGTTTACTGTATCCCTCCGACCTTCATATTGGCGATGAAACACAGAAATTGCATCGGAATTAAATACAAAAGGGACAATGCCGAATTAAGTACAAGAAAACTGACGCTTGTTACTGTTTATGTTTTGAACCATTCCTGTGACACTAGTTATAGGTTCCGATGCTTCACTTCATGTTTACTGTATCCCTGTGAACTTCTTATTGACGATGAAACACAGAAATTGCATCGGAATTAAATACAAAAGGCACAATGCCGACTTCAGTACTAGAAGACC
Source organism: Schistocerca americana (assembly GCF_021461395.2). Lineage (NCBI taxonomy): Eukaryota > Metazoa > Arthropoda > Insecta > Orthoptera > Acrididae > Schistocerca > Schistocerca americana. The sequence continues at coordinate 3,586,274 of NW_025726071.1, forward strand.
GACTCTTCCTACTGTCTATGTTTTGAACCACTATTGTGCCACTAGTTATAGATTCCGATGGTTCACTTCAGGTTTTCTGTAACCCTCTGACCTTCTTATTGACGATGAAGCACAGAAATTGCATCGGAATTAAATACAAAAGGCACAATGCCGACTTAAGTACAAGAAAACTGACTCTTCTTACTGTCAATGTGTTGAACCATTCCTGTGACACTAGTTATAGATTCAGATGCTTCACTTCGGGTTTACTATATCCCTCCGACCTTCTTATTGACGATGATACACAGATATTGCATCGGAATTAAATGCAAAAGGCACAATGCCGACTCAAGTACAAGCAGACTGGCTCTTCTTACGGTCTATATTTTGAACCATTCTTGTGACACTAATTATAGATTCCGATGCTTCATTTCAGGTTTAGTGTAACCCTCTGACCTTCATATTGACGATGAAACACAGAAATTACATCGGAATTAAATACAAAAGGCACAATGCCGACTTAAGTACAAGAAAACTGACGCTTCTTACTGTTTATGCTTTGAACCATTCCTGTGACACTAGTTATAGATTCCGATGCTTCACTTCAGGTTTACTGTATCCCTGTGACCTTGTTATTGATATTGAAACACAGAAATTGCATCGGAATAAAATACAAAAGGCACAATGCCGAATTCAGTACTAGAAGACTGACTCTTCCTACTGTCTATGTTTTGAACCATTCCTGTGACACTAGTTATAGATTCCGATGCTTCACTTCAGGTTTACTGTAACCCTCTGACCTTCTTATTGACGATGAAGCGCAGAAATTGCATCGTAATTAAATACAAAAGGCACAATGCTGACTTAAGTACAAGAAAACTGACTCTTCTTACTGTCTATGTTTTGAACCATTCCTGTGACACTAGTTTTAGATTCAGATGCTTTACTACAGGTTTACTGTATCCCTCTGTCCGCCTTATTGACGATGAAACACAGATATTGCATCGGAATTAAATACAAGAGGCACAATGCCGACTCAAGTACAAGAAGACTGGCTCTTCTTATTGTACATGTTTTGAACCATTCCTGTGACATCAGTTATAGATTCCGATGCTTCACTTCAGGATAAATGTATCCCTCTGACCTTCTTATTGACGATGAAACACAGAAATTGCATCCTAATTAAATACAAAAGGCACAATGCCGACTTAAGTACAAGAAGACTTGCTCTTCTTACCGTCTATGTTTTGAACCATTCCAGTGACACTAGTTATAGATTCAGATGCTTTACTTCAGGTTTACTGTATCCCTCCGACCTTCTTATTGACGATGAAACACAGAAATTGAATCGGAATTAAATACAAAAGGCAAAAAGCCGACTTAAGTACAAGAAAACTCACGCTTCTTACTGTTTATGTTTTGAACCATTCCTGTGACACTTGTTATAGATTCCGATGCTTCACTACAGGTTTACTGTATCCCTGTGACCTTCTTATTGACGATGAAACACAGAAATTGCATCGGAATTAAATACCAAATTCACAATGCCGACTTCAGTACTTGAAGACTGACTCTTCCCACTGTCTATGTTTTGAACCATTCCTGTGACACTAAGTTATAGATTCCGATGCTTCGCTTCAGGTTTACAGTAACCCTCTGACCTTCTTATTGACGATGAAGCGCAGAAATTGCATCGGAATTAAATACAAAAGGCACAATGCCGACTTAAGTACAAGAAAAGTGAATCTTCTTACTGTCTACGTTTTGAACCTTTCCTGTGACACTAGTTATAGATTCAGATGCTCCACTTCAGGTTTACTGTATCCGTCTGTCCGCCTTATTGACGATGAAACACAGAAATTGCATCGGAATTAAATACAAGAGGCACAATGCCGACTCAAGTACAAGAAGACTGGCTCTTCTTATCGTCCATGTTTTGAACCATTCCTGTGACACTAGTTATAGATTCCGATGCTTCACTTCAGGATTACTGTATCCCTCTGACCTTCTTATTGACGATGAGACACAGAAATTGCACCGGAATTAAATACAAAAGGCACAATGCCGACATAAGTACAAGAAAACTGACGCTTCTTACTGTTTATGTTTGGAACCATTCCTGTGACACTAGTTAAACATTCCGATGCTTCACTTTAGGTTTACTGTATCCCTCTGACCTTCATATTGACGATAAAACACAGATATTGCATCGGAATTAAATACAAAAGGCACAATGCCGACTTAAGTACAAGAAAACTGACGCTTGTTACTGTTTATGTTTTGAACCATTTCTGTGACACTAGTTATAGATTCCGATGCTTCACTCATGTTTACTGTATCCCTGTGACCTTCTTATTGACTATGAAACACAGAAATTGCATCGGAATTAAATACAAAAGGCGCAATGCCGACTTCAGTACTAAAAGACTGGCTCTTCCTACTGTCTATGTTTTGAACCATTCCTGTGACACTAGTTATAGATTCCGATGCTTCACTTCAGGTTTACTGTATCCCTCTCACCTTCATGTTGACGATGAAACACAGAAATTGCATCGGAATTATATACAAGTGGCAGAATGCCGACTTAAGTACAAGTAAACTGACCCTTCTTACTGTCTATGTTTTGAACCATTCCTGTGACACTAGTTATAGATTCCGATGCTTCACATCAGGTTTACTGTATCCCTCCGACCCTCTTATTGACGATGAAACACAGAAATTGCATCGGAATTAAATACAAAAGGCTCAATGCCGACTCAAGTACAAGAAGACTGGCTCTTCTTACTGCCTATGTTTGAACCATTCCTGTGACACTAGTTATAGATTCCGATGCTTCACTTCAGGTTTACTGTTTCCCTCCGATCTTCTTATTGACGATGAAACACAGATATTGCATCGGAATTAAATTTAAAAGGCACTTTGCCGACTGAAGTACAAGAAGACTGACCTTTCCCACTGTCTATGTTTTGAACCATTCCTGTGACACTGATTATAGATTCCGATTCTTCACTTCAGGTTTACTGTATCCCTCTGACCCTCTTATTGACGATGAAACACAGAAATTGCATCGGAATTTAATACAAAAGGCTCAATGCCAACTCAAGTACAAGAAGACTGGCTCTTCTTACTGTCTATGTTTGAACCATTCCTGTGACACTAGTTATAGATTCCGATGCTTCACTTCAGGTTTACTGTGTCCCTCTAATCATCTTATTGACGATGAAACACAGATATGGCATCGGAATTAAATACAAAAGGCACATTGCCGACTTAAGTACAAGAAGACTGACCTTTCTTACTGTCTATGTTTTGAACCATTCCTGTGACACTAGTTATAGATTCCGATGCTTCACTTCGTGTTTACTGTATACCTCTGACCTTCTTATTGACGATGAAACAGAGATATTGCATCGGAATTAAATACAAAAGGCACAATGCCGACTTAAGTACAAGAAAACTGACGCTTGTTACTGTTTATGTTTTGAACCATTCCTGTGACACTAGTTATATATTCAGATGCTTCACTTCAGGTTTACTGTAACCCTCTGACCTTCGCATTGACGATGAAGCAAAAGGCACAATGCCGACTTAAGTACAGGAAAACTGACTCTTCTTACTGTCTATGTTTTGAACCATTCCTGTGACACTAGTTATAGATTCAGATGCTTCACTTCAGGTTTACTGTATCCCTCTGTCCGCCTTATTGGCGATGAAACACAGAAATTGCATCGGTATTAAATACAAGAGGCACAATGCTGACTCAAGTACAAGAAGACTGGTTCTTCTTATTGCCCATGCTTTGAACCATTCCTGTGACACTAGTTATAGATTCCGATGCTTCACTTCAGGATTACTGTATCCCTCTGACCTTCTTATTGACGATGAAACACAGACATTGCATCGGAATTAAAAACAAAAGGCACAATGAAGACTTAAGTACTGGAAGACTGTCTCTTCCTACTGTCTATGTTTTGAACCATTCCTGTGACACTAGTTATAGATTCCGCTGCTTCACTTCAGGTTTACTGTATCCCTCTGACCTTCTTATTGACGATGAAACACAGAAATTGCATCGGAATTAAATACAAGAGGCTCAATGCCGACTCAAGTACAAGAAGACTGGCTCTTCTTACCGTCTATGATTTGAACCATTCCTGTGACAGTAGTTATAGATTCAAATGCTTCACTTCAGGTTTAGTGTATCCCTCCAACCTTCTTATTTACGATGAAACACAGAAATTGCATCGGAATTAAATACAAAAGGAACAATGCCGACTCAAGTACAAGCAGACTGGCTCTTCTTACTGTCTATGTTTTGAACCATTCCTGTGACACTACTTATAGATTCCGATGCTTCACTTCAGGTTTACTGTATCCCTCCGACCTTCATATTTGCGATGAAACACAGAAATTGCATCGGAATTAAATACAAAAGGGACAATGCCGAATTAAGTACAAGAAAACTGACGCTTGTTACTGTTTATGTTTTGAACCATTCCTGTGACACTAGTTATAGGTTCCGATGCTTCACTTCATGTTTACTGTATCCCTGTGAACTTCTTATTGACGATGAAACACAGAAATTGCATCGGAATTAAATACAAAAGGCACAATGCCGACTTCAGTACTAGAAGACCGACTCTTCCTACTGTCTATGATTTGAACCACTCCTGTGCCACTAGTTATAGATTCCGATGCTTCACTTCAGGTTTTCTGTAACCCTCTGACCTTCTTATTGACGATGAAGCACAGAAATTGCATCGGAATTAAATACAAAAGGCACAATGCCGACTTAAGTACAAGAAAACTGACTCTTCTTACTGTCTATGTGTTGAACCATTCCTGTGACACTCGTTATAGATTCCGATGCTTCACTTCAGGATTACTGTATCCCTCTGACCTTCTTATTGACGATGAAACACAGAAATTGCATCGGAGTTAAATACAAACGGCACAATGCCGACTTAAGTACTAGACGACTGACTCTTCCTACTGTCTATGTTTTGAACCATTCCTGTGACACTAGTTATAGATTCCGATGCTTCACTTCAGGTTTACTGTATCCCTCTAACCTTCTTATTCACGATGAAACACAGAAATTGCATCGGAATTAAATACAAAAAGCTCAATGCCGACTCAAGTACAAGAAGACTGGCACTTCTTACCGTCTATGTTTTGAACCATTCCTGTGACACTAGTTATAGATTCAGATGCTTCACTTTAGGTTTACTGTATCCCATCGACCTTCTTATTGACGATGAAACACAGAAATTGCATCGGAATTAAATACAAAAGGCACAATGCTGACTCAAGTACAAGCAGACTGGCTCTTCTTACTGTCTATGTTTTGAACCATTCCTGTGACACTAGTTATAGATTCCGATGCTTCACTTCAGGTTTACTGTATCCCTCTGACCTTCATATTGACGATGAAACACAGATATTGCATCGGAATTAAATACAAAAGGCACAATGCCGACTTAAGTACAAGAAAACTGACGCTTGTTACTGTTTATGTTTTGAACCATTCCTGTGACACTAGTTACAGATTCCGATGCTTCACTTCATGTTCAGTGTATCCCTGTGACCTTCTTATTGACGATGAAACACAGAAATTGCATCGGAATTAAATACAAAAGGCGCAATGCCGACTTCAGTACTAGAAGACTGACTCTTCCTACTGTCTATGTTTTGAACCATTCCTGAAACACTAGTTATAGATTCCGATGCTTCACTTCAGGTTTACTGTATCCCTCTCACCTTCGTGTTGACGATGAAACACAGAAATTGCATCGGAATTATATACAAGTGGCAGAATGCCGACTTAAGTACAAGTAAACTGACCCTTCTTACCGTCTATGTTTTAACCATTCCTGTGACACTAGTTACAGATTCCGATGCTTCACTTCTGGTTTACTGTATCCCACTGACCGTCTTATTGACGATGTAACACCGAAATTGAATCGGAATTAAATACAAAAGGCGCAATGCCCACTTAAGTACAAGAAAACTGACTCTTCTTACTGTCTATGTTTTGAAATACTCCTGTGACACTAGTTATAGATTCCGATGCCTCACTTCAGGTTTACTGTATCCCTCTGACCTTCTTATTGACGATGAAACACAGAAATTTCATCGGCATGAAATACAAATGGCACAATGCCGACTTAAGTACAAGAAGACTGATTCTTCGTACTGTCTATGTTGTGAAACATTCCTGTTACACTAGTTATAGATTTCGATGCTTCACTTCAGGTTTACTGTATCCCTCTGACCTTCTTACTGACGATGAAACACAGATATTGCATCGGGATTAAATACAAAAGGCACAATGCCGGCCTAAGTACAAGTAAACTGACTCTCCTCACTGTCTATGTTTTGAACCATTCCTGTGATACTAGTTATAGATTCCGATACTTCACTTGAGGTTTACTGTATCCCTCTGACCTTCTTATTGACAATGAAACACAGAAATTGCATCGGAATTAAATACAAAAGGCACAATGCCGACTTAAGTATAAGAAAACTGACTCTTCTTACTGTCTATGTTTTGAACCATTCCTGTGACACTAGTTATAGATTCCGATGCTTCACTTCAGGTTTACTGTATCCCACTGACCATCTTATTGACGATGAAACCTAGAAATTGAATCGGAATGAAATACAAAAGGCACAATGCCGACTTAAGTACAAGAAAACTGACGCTTCTTACTGTTTAAGCTTTGAACCATTCCTGTGACACTAGTTATAGATTCCGATGCTTCACTTCAGGTTTACTGTATCCCTGTGACCTTCATATTGACGATGAAACGCAGAAATTGCATCGGAATTAAATACAAAAATCACAATGACGACTTAAGTACTAGAAAACTGACTCTTCCTACTGTCTATGTTTTGAACCGTTCCTGTGACACTAGTCATAGGTTTTGATGCTTTACATCAGGTTGACTGTATGCCTCTGACCCTCTTATTGACGATGAAACACAGAAATTGCATCGTAATTAAATACAAAAGGCACAATGCCGACTTAAGTACAAGAAAACAGACTCTTCTTACTGTCTATGTTTTGAACCATTCCTGTGACACTAGTTATAGATTCATATTCTTCACTTCAGGTTTACTGTATCCCTCTGTCCGCCTTATTGACCATAAAACACAGAAATTGCATCGGAATTAAATACAAGAGGCACAATGCCGACTCAAGTACAAGAAGACTGGCTCTTCTTATTGTCCATGTTTTGAACCATTCCTGTGACACTAGTTATAGATTCCGATGCTTCACTTCAGGATTACTGTATCCCTCTGACCTTCTTATTGACGATGAAACACAGAAATTGCATCGGAATTAAATACAAAAGGCACATTGCCGACTTAAGTACTAGAAGACTGACTCATCCTACTGTCTATGTTTTGAACCATTCCTTTGACACTAGTTATAGATTCCGATGCTTCACTTCACGTTTACTGTATCCCTCTGACCTTCTTATTGACGATGAAACACAGAAATTGCATCGGAATTAAATTCAAAAGGCTCAATGCCGACTCAAGTACAAGAAGACTGGCTCTTCTTACCGTCTATGTTTTGAACCATTCCTGTGACACTAGTTATAGATTCCGATGCTTCACTTCAGGCTGACTGTATCCCTCCGACCTTCTCATTGACGATGAAACACAGAAATTGCATCGGGATTAAATACAAAAGGCACAATGCCGACTGAAGTACAGGCAGACTGGCTCTTCTTACTGTCTACGTTTTGAACCATTCCTGTGACACTAGTTATGGATTCCGATGCTTCACTTCAGGTTTACTGTATCCCTCTGACCTTCATATTGACGATGAAACACAGAAATTACACCGGAATTATATACAAGTGGCACAATGCCGACTTAAGTACAAGAAGACTGACCCTTCTTATTGTCTAAGTTTTGAACCATTCCTGTGACACTAGTTATTGATTCAGATGCTTCACTTCAGGTTTACTGTAACCCTATGACCTTCTTATTGACGATGAAGCACAGAAAATGCATCGGAATTAAATACAAAAGGCACAATGCCCACTTAAGTACAAGAAAACTGACTCTTCTTACTGTCTATGTTATGAAATATTCCTGTGACACTAGTTATAGATTCCGATGCCTCACTTCAAGTTTACTGTATCCCTCTGACCTTCTTATTGACGATGAAACACAGAAATTTCATCGGCATGAAATACAAATGGCACAATGAGGACTAAAGTACAAGAGGACTGACTCTTCGTACTGTCTATGTTGTGAAACATTCCTGTTACACTAGTTATAGATTTCGATGCTTCACTTCAGATTACTGTATCCCTCTGACCTTCTTACTGACGATGAAACACAGATATTGCATCAGGATTAAATACAAAAGGCACAATGCCGACTTAAGTACAAAAAACTGACTCTCCTCACTATCTATGATTTGAACCATTCCTGTGAATCTAGTTATAGATTCCGATGCTTCACTTCAGGTTTACTGTATCCCTCTGACGTTCGTATTGACGATGACACACAGAAATTACGTCGGAATTAAATACAAAAGGCACAATGCCGACTTAAGTACAAGAAAACTGACTCTTCTTACTGTCTATGTTTTGAACCATTCCTGTGACACTAGTTATAGATTCAGATGCTTCACTTCAGGTTTACTGTATCCCTCTGTCCGCCTTATTGACGATGAAACATAGAAATTGCATCGGAATTAAATACAAGAGGCACAATGCCGACTCAAGTACAACAAGACTGGCGCTTCTTATTGTCCATGTTTTGAACCATTCCTGTGACACTACTTGTAGATTCCGATGCTTCACTACAGGATTACTGTATCCCTCTGACCTTCTTATTGACGATGAAACACAGAAATTGCATCGGAATTAAATACAAAAGGCACAATGCCGACTTAAGTACTAGAAGACTGACTCTTCCTAATGTCTATTTTTTGAACCATTCCTGTGATACTAGTTATAGATTCAGATGCTTCACTTCAGGTTTAGTGTATCCCTCCGACCTTCTTATTGACGATAAATCACAGAAATTGCATCGGAATTAAATGCAAAAGGCACAATGCCGACTCAAGTACAAGCAGACTGGCTCTTCTTACTGTCTATGTTTTGAAACATCCCTGTGACACTACTTATAGATTCCGATGCTTCACTCCAGGTTTACTGTAACCCTCTGATCTCCTTATTGACGATGAAGCACAGTAATTGCATCGGAATTAAATAGAAAAGGCACAATGCCGACTTAAGTACAAGAAACCTGACTTTTCTTACTGTCTATGCTTTGAACCATTCCTGTGACACTAGTTATAGATTCAGATGCTTTAATTCAGGTTTACTGTATCCCTCTGTCCGCCTTATTGACGATGAAACACAGAAATTGCGTCGGAATTAAATACAAGTGGCACAATGCCGACTTAAGTACAAGAAGACTGACCCTTCTTATTGTCTAAGTTTTGAACCATTCCTGTGACACTAGTTATTGATTCAGATGCTTCACTTCAGGTTTACTGTATCCCTCTGACTTTCATATTGACGATGAAACACAGAAATTACATCGGAATTACATACAAGTGGCACAATGCCGACTTAAGTACAAGAAGACTGACCCTTCTTATTGTCTAAGTTTTGAACCATTCCTGTGACACTAGTTATTGATTCAGATGCTTCACTTCATGTTTACTGTATCCCTGTGACCTTCTTATTGACGATGAAACACAGAAATTGCATCGGAATTAAATATAAAAGGCACAATGCCGACTTCAGTACTAGAAGACTGACTCTCCCTACTGTCCATGTTTTGAACCATTCCTGTGACACTAGTTATAGATTCCGATGCTTCACTTCAGGTTTACTGTAACCCTCTGATCTTCTTATTGACGATGAAGCACAGAAATTGCATCGGAATTAAATACAAAAGGCACAATGCCGACTTAAGTACAAGAAAACTGACTCTTCTTACTGTCTATGTTTTGAACCATTCCTGTGACACTAGTTATAGATTTCGATGCTTCACTTCAGGTTTACTGTATCCCTCTTACCTTCATGTTGACGATGAAACACAGAAATTGCATCGGAATTATATACAAGTGGCACAATGCCGACTTAGGTACAAGTAAACTGACCCTTCTTACTGTCTATGTTTTAACCATTCCTGTGACACTAGTTATAGATTCCGATGCTTCACTTCAGGTTTACTGTATCCCTCTGACCGTCTTATTGACGATGTAACACCGAAATTGAATCGGAATTAAATACAAAAGGCACAATGCCAACTTAAGTACAAGAAAACTGACTCTTCTTACTGTCTATGTTTTGAAACATTCCTGTGACACTAGTTATAGATTCAGATGCTTCACTTCAGGTTTAGTGTATCCCTCCGACCTTCTTATTGACGATAAATCACAGAAATTGCATCGGAATTAAATGCAAAAGGCACAATGCCGACTCAAGTACAAGCAGACTGGCTCTTCTTACTGTCTATGTTTTGAAAAATCCCTGTGACACTACTTATAGATTCCGATGCTTCACTTCAGGTTTACTGTAACCCTCTGATCTCCTTATTGACGATGAAGCACAGAAATTGCATCGGAATTAAATAGAAAAGGCACAATGCCGACTTAAGTACAAGAAACCTGACTTTTCTTACTGTCTATGTTTTTAACCATTCCTGTGACACTAGTTATAGATTCAGATGCTTCACTTCAGGTTTACTGTATCCCTCTGTCCGCCTTATTGACGATGAAACATAGAAATTGCATCGGAATTAAATACAAGAGGCACAATGCCGACTTAAGTAAAAGTAAACTGACTCTTCTTACTGTCTATGTTATGAAATATTCCTGTGGCACTAGTTATAGATTCCGATGCCTCACTTCAAGTTTACTGTATCCCTCTGACCTTCTTATTGTCGATGAAACAAAGAAATTTCATCGGCATGAAATACAAATGGCACAATGCCGACTTAAGTACAAGAACACTGACTCTTCGTACTGTCTATGTTGTGAAACATTCCTGTTACACTAGTTATAGATTTCGATGCTTCACTTCAGATTACTATATCCCTCTGACCTTCTTACTGACGATGAAACACAGATATTGCATCGGGATTAAATACAAAAGGCACAATGCCGACTTAAGTACAAAAAACTGACTCTCCTCACTATCTATGATTTGAACCATTCCTGTGAATCTAGTTATAGATTCCGATGCTTCACTTCAGGTTTACTGTATCCCTCTGACGTTGGTATTGGCGATGACACACAGAAATTACATCGGAATTAAATACAAAAGGCACAATGCCGACTTAAGTACCAGAAAAATGACTCTTCTTACTGTCTATGTTTTGAACCATTCCTGCGACACTAGTTATAGATTCAGATGCTTCACTTCAGGTTTACTGTATCCCTCTGTCCGCCTTATTGACGATGAAACATAGAAATTGCATCGGAATTAAATACAAGAGGCACAATGCCGACTCAAGTACAACAAGACTGGCGCTTCTTATTGTCCATGTTTTGAACCATTCCTGTGACACTAGTTATAGATTCCGATGCTTCACTTCAGGATTACTGTATCCCTCTGACCTACTTATTGACGATGAAACACAGAAATTGCATCGGAATTAAATACAAAAGGCACAATGCCGACTTAAGTACTAGAAGACTGACTCTTCTTAATGTCTATGTTTTGAACCATTCCTGTGATACTAGTTATAGATTCCGATGCTTCACTTCAGGTTTACTGTATCCCTCTGACCGTCTTATTGACGATGAAACACAGAAATTGCATCGGAATAAAATACAAAAGGCACAATGCCGACTTAAGTAAAAGTAAACTGACTCTCCTTACTAACTATGTTTTGAACCATTCCTGTGAAACTAGTTATAGATTCCGATGCTTCGCTTCTGGTTTACTGTATCCCTCTGACGTTCATATTGACGATGACACACAGAAATTACATCGGAATTAAATACAAAAGGCACAATGCCGACTTAAGTACAAGAAAACTGACTCTTCTTACTGTCTATGCTTTTAGCCATTCCTGTGACACTAGTTATAGATTCCGGTGCTTCACTTCAGGTTTGCTGTATCCCTCTGACCTTCTTATTGACGATGAAACACAGAAATTGCATCGGAATTAAATACAAAAGGCTCAATATTGACTCAAGTACAAGAAGACTGACTCTTCTTACCGTCTATGTTTTGAACCATTCCTGTGACACTAGTTATAGATTCAGATGCTTCACTTCAGGTTTAGTGTTTCCCTCCGACCTTCTTATTGACGATAAATCACAGAAATTGCATCGGAATTAAATACAAAAGGCACAATGCCGACTCAAGTACAAGTAGACTGGCTCTTCTTACTGTCTATGTTTTGAAACATCCCTGTGACACTACTTATTGATTCCGATGCTTCACTTCAGGTTTACTGTAACCCTCTGATCTTCTTATTGACGATGAAGCACAGAAATTGCATCGGAATCAAATAGAAAAGGCACAATGCCGACTTAAGTACAAGAAACCTGACTTTTCTTTCTGTCTATATTTTGAACCATTCCTGTGACACTAGTTATAGATTCAGATGCTTCACTTCAGGTTTACTGTATCCCTCTGTCCGCCTTATTGACGATGAAACACAGAAATTGCGTCGGAATTAAATACAAGTGGCACAATGCCGACTTAAGTACAAGAAGACTGACCCTTCTTATTGTCTAAGTTTTGAACCATTCCTGTGACACTAGTTATTGATTCAGATGCTTCACTTCAGGTTTACTGTATCCCTCTGACTTTCGAATTGACGATGAAACACAGAAATTACATCGGAATTACATACAAGTGGCACAATGCCGACTTAAGTACAAGTAAACTGACCCTTCTTACTGTCTATGTTTTAACCATTCCTGTGACACTAGTTATAGATTCCGATGCTTCACTTCAGGATAACTGTATCCCTCTGACCGTCTTATTGACGATGTAACACCGAAATTGAATCGGAATTAAATACAAAAGGCACAGTGCCCACTTAAGTACAAGAAAACTGACTCTTCTTACTGTCTATGTTATGAAATATTCCTGTGGCACTAGTTATAGATTCCGATGCCTCACTTCAAGTTTACTGTATCCCTCTGACCTTCTTATTGACGATGAAACACAGAAATTTCATCGGCATGAAATACAAATGGCACAATGCCGACTTAAGTACAAGAACACTGACTCTTCGTACTGTCTATGTTGTGAAACATTCCTGTTACACTAGTTATAGATTTCGATGCTTCACTTCAGATTACTGTATCCCTCTGACCATCTTACTGACGATGAAACACAGATATTGCATCGGGATTAAATACAAAAGGCACATTGCCGACTTAAGTACAAAAAACTGACTCTCCTCACTATCTACGATTTGAACCATTCCTGTGAATCTAGTTATAGATTCCCATGCTTCACTTCAGGTTTACTGTATCCCTCTGACGTTCGTATTGGCGATGACACACAGAAATTACATCGGAATTAAATACAAAAGGCACAATGCCGACTTAAGTACAAGAAAACTGACTCTTCTTACTGTCTATGTTTTGAACCATTCCTGTGACACTAGTTATAGATTCAGATGCTTCACTCCAGGTTTACTGTATCCCTCTGTCCGCCTTATTGACGATGAAACATAGAATTTGCATCGGAATTAAATACAAGAGGCACAATGCCGACTCAAGTACAACAAGACTGGCGCTTCTTATTGTGCATGTTTTGAACCATTCCTGTGACACTAGTTATAGATTCCGATGCTTCACTTCAGGATTACTGTATCCCTCTGACCTACTTATTGACGATGAAACACAGAAATTGCATCGGAATTAAATACAAAAGGCACAATGCCGACTTAAGTACTAGAAGACTGACTCTTCTTAATGTCTATGTTTTGAACCATTCCTGTGATACTAGTTATAGATTCCGATGCTTCACTTCAGGTTTTCTGTATCCCTCTGACCGTCTTATTGACGATGAAACACAGAAATTGCATCGGAATAAAATACAAAAGGCACAATGCCGACTTAAGTAAAAGTAAACTGACTCTCCTTACTAACTATGTTTTGAACCATTCCTGTGAAACTAGTTATAGATTCCGATGGTTTGCTTCTGGTTTACTGTATCCCTCTGACGTTCATATTGACGATCACACACAGAAATTACATCGGAATTAAATACAAAAGGCACAATGCCGACTTAAGTACAAGAAAACTGACTCTTCTTACTGTCTATGCTTTTAGCCATTCCTGTGACACTAGTTATAGACTCCGGTGCTTCACTTCAGGTTTGCTGTATCCCTCTGACCTTCTTATTGACGATGAAACACAGAAATTGCATCGGAATTAAATACAAATGGCACAATGCCGACTTAAGTACAAGAAAACTGACTCTTCTTACTGTCTATGCTTTTAGCCATTCCTGTGACACTAGTTATAGATTCCGGTGCTTCACTTCAGGTTTGCTGAATCCCTCTGACCTTCTTAATGACGATGAAACACAGAAATTGCATCGGATTTAAATACAAAAGGCACAATGCCGACTTAAGTACAAAATGACTGACTCTTCTTACCCTGTATGTTTTGAACCATTCCTGTGACACTAGTTATAGATTCCGATGCTTCACTTCAGGTTTACTGTAATCCTCTGACCTTCGTATTGACGATGAAGCACAGAAATTGCATCGGAATTAAATACAAAAGGCACAATGCCGACTTAAGTACAAGAAGACTGACCCTTCTTATTGTCTAAGTTTTGAACCATTCCTGTGACACTAGTTATTGATTCAGATGCTTCACTTCATGTTTACTGTATCCCTGTGACCTTCGTATTGACGATGAAACTCAGAAATTGCATCAGAATTAAATACAAAAGGCACAATGCCGACTTCAGTACTAGAAGACTGACTCTTCCCACTGTCTATGTTTTGAACCATTCCTGTGACACTAGTTATAGATTCCGATGCTTCACTTCAGGTTTACTGTAACCCTCTGACCTTCTTATTGACGATGAAGCACAGAAAATGCATCGGAATTAAATACAAAAGGCACAATGCCCACTTAAGTACAAGAAAACTGACTCTTCTTACTGTCTATGTTATGAAATATTCCTGTGACACTAGTTATGGATTCCGATGCCTCACTTCAA
Source organism: Schistocerca americana (assembly GCF_021461395.2). Lineage (NCBI taxonomy): Eukaryota > Metazoa > Arthropoda > Insecta > Orthoptera > Acrididae > Schistocerca > Schistocerca americana. Next base: position 3,601,444 of record NW_025726071.1, read on the forward strand.
GTTTACTGTATCCCTCTGACCTTCTTATTGACGATGAAACACAGAAATTTCATCGGCATGAAATACAAATGGCACAATGCCGACTTAAGTACAAGAGGACTGACTCTTCGTACTGTCTATGTTGTGAAACATTCCTGTTACACTAGTTATAGATTTCGATGCTTCACTTCAGATTACTGTATCCCTCTGACCTTCTTACTGACGATGAAACACAGATATTGCATCGGGATTAAATACAAAAGGCACAATGCCGACTTATGTACAAAAAACTGACTCTCCTCCCTCTCTATGATGTGAACCATTCCTGTGAATCTAGTTATAGATTCCGATGCTTCACTTCAGGTTTACTGTATCCCTCTGACGTTCGTATTGACGATGACACACAGAAGTTACATCGGAATTAAATACAAAGGGCACAATGCCGACTCAAGTACAACAAGCCTGGCGCTTCTTATTGTCCATGCTTTGAACCATTCCTGTGACACTAGTTATAGATTCCGATGCTTCACTTCAGGATTACTGTATCCCTCTGACCTTCTTATTGACGATGAAACACAGAAATTGCATCGGAATTAAATACAAAAGGCACAATGCCGACTTAAGTACTAGAAGACTGACTTTTCTTACTGTCTATGTTTTGAACCATTCCTGTGACACTAGTTATAGATTCAGATGCTTCACTTCAGGTTTACTGTATCCCTCTGTCCGCCTTATTGACGATGAAGCACAGAAATTGCATCGGAATTAAATAGAAAAGGCACAATGCCGACTTAAGTACAAGAAAACTGACCCTTCTTATTGTCTAAGTTTTGAACCATTCCTGTGACACTAGTTATTGATTCAGATGCTTCACTTCATGTTTACTGTATCAATGTGACCTTCTTATTGACGATGAAACACAGAAATTGCATCGGAATTAAATACAAAAGGCACAATGAAGTCTTCAGTACTAGAAGACTGACTCTTCCTAGTGTCTATGTTTTGAACCGTTCCTGTGACACTAGTTATAGATTCCGATGCTTCACTTCAGGTTTACTGTAACCCTCTGACCTTCTTATTGACGATGAAGCACTGAAATTGCATCGGAATTAAATACAAAAGGCACAATGCCGACTTATGTACATGAAAACTGACTCTTCTTACTGTCTATGTTTTGAACCATTCCTGTGACACTAGTTATAGATTTCGATGCTTCACTTCAGGTTTACTGTATCCCTCTCACCTTCATGTTGACGATGAAACACAGAAATTGCATCGGAATTATATACAAGTGGCACAATGCCGACTTAAGTACAAGTAAACTGACCCTTCTTACCGTCTATGTTTTAACCATTCCTGTGACACTAGTTATAGATTCCGATGCTTCACTTCAGGTTTACTGTATCCCTCTGACCGTCTTATTGACGATGTAACACCGAAATTGAATCGGAATTAAATACAAAAGGCACACTGCCCACTTAAGTTCAAGAAAACAGACTCTTCTTACTGTCTATGTTATGAAATATTCCTGTGACATTACTTATAGATTCCGATGCTTCACTTCAGGTTTACTGTATCCCTCTGACTTTCATATTGACGATGAAACACAGAAATTACATCGGAATTACATACAAATGGCACAATGCCGACTTAAGTACAAGAAGTCTGACCCTTCTTATTGTCTAAGTTTTGAACCATTCCTGTGACACTAGTTATTGATTCAGATGCTTCACTTCATGTTTACTGTATCCCTGTGACCTTCTTATTGACGATGAAACACAGAAATTGCATCGGAATTAAATATAAAAGGCACAATGCCGACTTCAGTACTAGAAGACTGACTCTCCCTACTGTCTATGTTATGAACCATTCCTGTGACACTAGTTATAGATTCCGATGCTTCACTTCAGGTTTACTGTAACCCTCTGATCTTCTTATTGACGATGAAGCACAGAAATTGCATCGGAATTAAATACAAAAGGCACAATGCCGACTTAAGTACATGAAAACTGACTCTTCTTACTGTCTATGTTTTGAACCATTCCTGTGACACTAGTTATAGATTTCGATGCTTCACTTCAGGTTTACTGTATCCCTCTCACCTTCATGTTGACGATGAAACACAGAAATTGCATCGGAATTATATACAAGTGGCACAATGCCGACTTCAGTACAAGTAAACTGACCCTTCTTACCGTCTATGTTTTAACCATTCCTGTGACACTAGTTATAGATTCCGATGCTTCACTTCAGGTTTACTGTATCCCTCTGACCGTCTTATTGACGATGTAACACCGAAATTGAATCGGAATTAAATACAAAAGGCACAATGCCCACTTAAGTACAAGAAAACTGACTCTTCTTACTGTCTATGTTATGAAATATTCCTGTGGCACTAGTTATAGATTCCGATGCCTCACTTCAAGTTTACTGTATCCCTCTGACCTTCGTATTGACGATGAAACACAGAAATTTCATCGGCATGAAATACAAATGGCACAATGCCGACTTAAGTACAAGAACACTGACTCCTCGTACTGTCTATGTTGTGAAACATTCCTGATACACTAGTTATAGATTTCGATGCTTCACTTCAGATTACTGTATCCCTCTGACCTTCTTACTGACGATGAAACACAGATATTGCATCAGGATTAAATACAATAGGCACAATGCCGACTTAAGTACAAAACACTGACTCTCCTCACTATCTATGATTTGAACCATTCCTGTAAATCTAGTTATAGATTCCGATGCTTCACTTCAGGTTTACTGTATCCCTCTGACGTTCGTATTGGCGATGACACACAGAAATTACATCGGAATTAAATACAAAAGGCACAATGCCGACTTAAGTACAAGAAAACTGACTCTTCTTACTGTCTATGATTTGAACCATTCCTGTGACACTAGTTATAGATTCAGATGCTTCACTTCAGGTTTACTGTATCCCTCTGTCCGCCTTATTGACGATGAAACATAGAAATTGCATCGGAATTAAATACAAGAGGCACAATGCCGACTCAAGTACAACGAGACTGGCACTTCTTATTGTCCATGTTTTGAACCATTCCTGTGACACTAGTTATAGATTTCGATGCTACACTTCAGGATTACTGTATCCCTCTGACCTTCTTATTGACGATGAAACACAGAAATTGCATCGGAATTAAATACAAAAGGCACAATGGCGACTTAAGTACTAGAAGACTGACTCTTCCTAATGTCTATGTTTTGAACCATTCCTGTGATACTAGTTAAAGATTCCGATCCTTCACTTCAGGTTTACTGTATCTCTCTGACCTTCTTATTGACGATAAATCACAGAAATTGCATCGGAATTAAATACAAAAGGCACAATGCCGACTCAAGTACAAGCAGACTGGCTCTTCTTACTGTCTATGCTTTGAAACATCCCTGTGACACTACTTATAGATTCCGATGCTTCACTTCAGGTTTACTGTAACCCTCTGATCTTCTTATTGACGATGAAGCACAGAAATTGCATCGGAATTAAATAGAAAAGGCACAATGCCGACTTAAGTACAAGAAAGCCGACTTTTCTTACTGTCTATGTTTTGAACCATTCCTGTGACACTAGTTATAGATTCAGATGCTTCACTTCAGGTTTACTGTATCCCTCTGTCCGCCTTATTGACGATGAAACACAGAAATTGCGTCGGAATTAAATACAAGTGGCACAATGCCGACTTAAGTACAAGAAGACTGACCCTTCTTGTTGTCTAAGTTTTGAACCATTCCTGTGACACTAGTTATTGATTCAGATGCTTCACTTCATGTTTACTGTATCAATGTGACCTTCTTATTGACGATGAAACACAGAAATTGCATCGGAATTAAATACAAAAGGCACAATGAAGACTTCAGTACTAGAAGACTGACTCTTCCTAGTGTCTATGTTTTGAACCATTCCTGTGACACTAGTTATAGATTCCGATGCTTCACTTCAGGTTTACTGTAACCCTCTGACCTTCTTATTGACGATGAAGCACAGAAATTGCATCGGAATTAAATACAAAAGGCACAATGCCGACTTAAGTACAAGAAAACTGACTCTTCTTACTGTCTATGTTTTCAACCATTCCTGTGACACTTGTTATAGATTCCGATGCTTCACTTCAGGTTTACTGTATCCCTCTCACCTTCATGTTGACGATGAAACACAGAAATTGCATCGGAATTATATACAAGTGGCACAATGCCGACTTAAGTACAAGTAAACTGACCCTTCTTACCGTCTATGTTTTAACCATTCCTGTGACACTAGTTATAGATTCCGATGCTTCACTTCAGGTTTACTGTATCCCTCTGACCGTTTTATTGACGATGTAATACCGAAATTGAATCGGAATTAAATACAAAAGGCACAATGCCCACTTAAGTTCAAGAACACTGACTCTTCTTACTGTCTATGTTATGAAATATTCCTGTGACACTACTTATAGATTCCGATGCTTCACTTCAGGTTTACTGTATCCCTCTGACTTTCATATTGACGATGAAACACAGAAATTACATCGGAATTACATACAAGTGGCACAATGCCGACTTAAGTACAAGAAGACTGACCCTTCTTATTGTCTAAGTTTTGAACCATTCCTGTGATACTAGTTATTGATTCAGATGCTTCACTTCAGGTTTACTGTATCCCTCTGACGTTCGTATTGACGATGACACACAGAAGTTACATCGGAATTAAATACAAAAGGCATAATGCCGACTTAAGTACAAGAAAACTGACTCTTCTTACTGTCTATGTTTTGAACCATTCCTGTGACACTAGTTATAGATTCAGATGCTTCACTTCAGGTTTACTGTATCCCTCTGTCCGCCTTATTGACGATGAGACATAGAAATTGCATCGGAATTAAATACAAGAGGCACAATGCCGACTCAAGTACAACAAGACTGGCGCTTCTTATTGTCCATGTTTTGAACCATTCCTGTGACACTAGTTATAGATTCCGATGCTTCACTTCAGGATTACTGTATCCCTCTGACCTTCTTATTGACGATGAAACACAGAAATTGCATCGGAATTAAATACAAAAGGCACAATGCCGACTTAAGTACTAGAAGACTGACTTTTCTTACTGTCTATGTTTTGAACCATTCCTGTGACACTAGTTATAGATTCAGATGCTTCACTTCAGGTTTACTGTATCCCTCTGACCGTCTTATTGACGATGTAACACCGAAATTGAATCGGAATTAAATACAAAAGGCACAATGCCCACTTAAGTTCAAGAAAACAGACTCTTCTTACTGTCTATGTTATGAAATATTCCTGTGACATTACTTATAGATTCCGATGCTTCACTTCAGGTTTACAGTATCCCTCTGACTTTCATATTGACGATGAAACACAGAAATTACATCGGAATTACATACAAGTGGCACAATGCCGACTTAAGTACAAGAAGTCTGACCCTTCTTATTGTCTAAGTTTTGAACCATTCCTGTGACACTAGTTATTGATTCAGATGCTTCACTTCATGTATACTGTATCCCTGTGACCTTCTTATTGACGATGAAACACAGAAATTGCATCGGAATTAAATATAAAAGGCACAATGCCGACTTCAGTACTAGAAGACTGACTCTCCCTACTGTCTATGTTATGAACCATTCCTGTGACACTAGTTATAGATTCCGATGCTTCACTTCAGGTTTACTGTAACCCTCTGATCTTCTTATTGACGATGAAGCACAGAAATTGCATCGGAATTAAATACAAAAGGCACAATGCCGACTTAAGTACATGAAAACTGACTCTTCTTACTGTCTATGTTTTGAACCATTCCTGTGACACTAGTTATAGATTTCGATGCTTCACTTCAGGTTTACTGTATCCCTCTCACCTTCATGTTGACGATGAAACACAGAAATTGCATCGGAATTATATACAAGTGGCACAATGCCGACTTAAGTACAAGTAAACTGACCCTTCTTACCGTCTATGTTTTAACCATTCCTGTGACACTAGTTATAGATTCCGATGCTTCACTTCAGGTTTACTGTATCCCTCTGACCGTCTTATTGACGATGTAACACCGAAATTGAATCGGAATTAAATACAAAAGGCACAATGCCCACTTAAGTACAAGAAAACTGACTCTTCTTACTGTCTATGTTATGAAATATTCCTGTGGCACTAGTTATAGATTCCGATGCCTCACTTCAAGTTTACTGTATCCCTCTGACCTTCGTATTGACGATGAAACACAGAAATTTCATCGGCATGAAATACAAATGGCACAATGCCGACTTAAGTACAAGAACACTGACTCCTCGTACTGTCTATGTTGTGAAACATTCCTGTTACACTAGTTATAGATTTCGATGCTTCACTTCAGATTACTGTATCCCTCTGACCTTCTTACTGACGATGAAACACAGATATTGCATCGGGATTAAATACAATAGGCGCAATGCCGACTTAAGTACAAAACACTGACTCTCCTCACTATCTATGATTTGAACCATTCCTGTGAATCTAGTTATAGATTCCGATGCTTCACTTCAGGTTTACTGTATCCCTCTGACGTTCGTATTGGCGATGACACACAGAAATTACATCGGAATTAAATACAAAAGGCACAATGCCGACTTAAGTACAAGAAAACTGACTCTTCTTACTGTCTATGATTTGAACCATTCCTGTGACACTAGTTATAGATTCAGATGCTTCACTTCAGGTTTACTGTATCCCTCTGTCCGCCTTATTGACGATGAAACATAGAAATTGCATCGGAATTAAATACAAGAGGCACAATGCCGACTCAAGTACAACAAGACTGGCGCTTCTTATTGTCCATGTTTTGAACCATTCCTGTGACACTAGTTATAGATTCCGATGCTTCACTTCAGGATTACTGTATCCCTCTGACCTTCGTATTGACGATGAAACACAGAAATTGCATCGGAATTAAAAACAAAAGGCACAATGCCGACTTAAGTACTAGAAGACTGACTCTTCCTAATGTCTATGTTTTGAACCATTCCTGTGATACTAGTTATAGATTCCGATCCTTCACTTCAGGTTTACTGTATCTCTCTGACCTTCTTATTGACGATAAATCACAGAAATTGCATCGGAATTAAATACAAAAGGCACAATGCCGACTCAAGTACAAGCAGACTGGCTCTTCTTACTGTCTATGTTTTGAAACATCCCTGTGACACTACTTATAGATTCCGATGCTTCACTTCAGGTTTACTGTAACCCTCTGATCTTCTTATTGACGATGAAGCACAGAAATTGCATCGGAATTAAATAGAAAAGGCACAATGCCGACTTAAGTACAAGAAAACTGACTTTTCTTACTGTCTAAGTTTTGAACCATTCCTGTGACACTAGTTATAGATTCAGATGCTTCACTTCAGGTTTACTGTATCCCTCTGTCCGCCTTATTGACGATGAAACACAGAAATTGCGTCGGAATTAAATACAAGTGGCACAATGCCGACTTAAGTACAAGAAGACTGACCCTTCTTGTTGTCTAAGCTTTGAACCATTCCTGTGACACTAGTTATTGATTCAGATGCTTCACTTCATGTTTACTGTATCAATGTGACCTTCATATTGACGATGAAACACAGAAATTGCATCGGAATTAAATACAAAAGGCACAATGAAGACTTCAGTACTAGAAGACTGACTCTTCCTAGTGTCTATGTTTTGAACCATTCCTGTGACACTAGTTATAGATTCCGATGCTTCACTTCAGGTTTACTGTAACCCTCTGACCTTCTTATTGACGATGAAGCACAGAAATTGCATCGGAATTAAATACAAAAGGCACAATGCCGACTTAAGTACAAGAAAACTGACTCTTCTTAGTGTCTATGTTTTCAACCATTCCTGTGACACTTGTTATAGATTCCGATGCTTCACTTCAGGTTTACTGTATCCCTCTCACCTTCATGTTGACGATGAAACACAGAAATTGCATCGGAATTATATACAAGTGGCACAATGCCGACTTAAGTACAAGTAAACTGACCCTTCTTACCGTCTATGTTTTAACCATTCCTGTGACACTAGTTATAGATTCCGATGCTTCACTTCAGGTTTACTGTATCCCTCTGACCGTCTTATTGACGATGTAATACCGAAATTGAATCGGAATTAAATACAAAAGGCACAATGCCCACTTAAGTTCAAGAACACTGACTCTTCTTACTGTCTATGTTATGAAATATTCCTGTGACACTACTTATAGATTCCGATGCTTCACTTCAGGTTTACTGTATCCCTCTGACTTTCATATTGACGATGAAACACAGAAATTACATCGGAATTACATACAAGTGGCACAATGCCGACTTAAGTACAAGAAGACTGACCCTTCTTATTCTCTAAGTTTTGAACCATTCCTGTGATACTAGTTATTGATTCAGATGCTTCACTTCATGTTTACTGTATCCCTGTGACCTTCTTATTGACGATGAAACACAGAAATTGCATCGGAATTAAATATAAAAGGCACAATGCCGACTTCAGTACTAGAAGACTGACTCTCCCTACTGTCTATGTTTTGAACCATTCCTGTGACACTAGTTATAGATTCCGATGCTTCACTTCAGGTATACTGTAACCCTCTGATCTTCTTATTGACGATGAAGCACAGAAATTGCATCGGAATTAAATACAAAAGGCACAATGCCGACTTAAGTACAAGAAAACTGACTCTTCTTACTTTTTTATGTTTTGAACCATTCCTGTGACACTAGTTATAGATTTCGATGCTTCACTTCAGGTTTACTGTATCCCTCTCACCTTCGTATTGACGATGAAACACAGAAATTTCATCGGCATGAAATACAAATGGCACAATGCCGACTTAAGTACAAGAACACTGACTCCTCGTACTGTCTATGTTGTGAAACATTCCTGTTACACTAGTTATAGATTTCGATGCTTCACTTCAGATTACTGTATCCCTCTGACCTTCTTACTGACGATGAAACACAGATATTGCATCGGGATTAAATACAATAGGCGCAATGCCGACTTAAGTACAAAACACTGACTCTCCTCACTATCTATGATTTGAACCATTCCTGTGAATCTAGTTATAGATTCCGATGCTTCACTTCAGGTTTACTGTATCCCTCTGACGTTCGTATTGGCGATGACACACAGAAATTACATCGGAATTAAATACAAAAGGCACAATGCCGACTTAAGTACAAGAAAACTGACTCTTCTTACTGTCTATGATTTGAACCATTCCTGTGACACTAGTTATAGATTCAGATGCTTCACTTCAGGTTTACTGTATCCCTCTGTCCGCCTTATTGACGATGAAACATAGAAATTGCATCGGAATTAAATACAAGAGGCACAAGGCCGACTCAAGTACAACAAGACTGGCGCTTCTTATTGTCCATGTTTTGAACCATTCCTGTGACACTAGTTATAGATTCCGATGCTTCACTTCAGGATTACTGTATCCCTCTGACCTTCTTATTGACGATGAAACACAGAAATTGCATCGGAATTAAATAGAAAAGGCACAATGCCGACTTAAGTACAAGAAAACTGACTTTTCTTACTGTCTATGTTTTGAACCATTCCTGTGACACTAGTTATAGATTCAGATGCTTCACTTCAGGTTTACTGTATCCCTCTGTCCGCCTTATTGACGATAAAACACAGAAATTGCGTCGGAATTAAATACAAGTGGCACAATGCCGACTTAAGTACAAGAAGACTGACCCTTCTTGTTGTCTAAGCTTTGAACCATTCCTGTGACACTAGTTATTGATTCAGATGCTTCACTTCATGTTTACTGTATCAATGTGACCTTCTTATTGACGATGAAACACAGAAATTGCATCGGAATTAAATACAAAAGGCACAATGAAGACTTCAGTACTAGAAGACTGACTCTTCCTAGTGTCTATGTATTGAACCATTCCTGTGACACTAGTTATAGATTCCGATGCTTCACTTCAGGTTTACTGTAACCCTCTGACCTTCTTATTGACGATGAAGCACAGAAATTGCATCGGAATTAAATACAAAAGGCACAATGCCGACTTAAGTACAAGAAAACTGACTCTTCTTACTGTCTATGTTTTCAACCATTCCTGTGACACTTGTTATAGATTCCGATGCTTCACTTCAGGTTTACTGTATCCCTCTCACCTTCATGTTGACGATGAAACACAGAAATTGCATCGGAATTATATACAAGTGGCACAATGCCGACTTAAGTACAAGTAAACTGACCCTTCTTACCGTCTATGTTTTAACCATTCCTGTGACACTAGTTATAGATTCCGATGCTTCACTTCAGGTTTACTGTATCCCTCTGACCGTCTTATTGACGATGTAATACCGAAATTGAATCGGAATTAAATACAAAAGGCACAATGCCCACTTAAGTTCAAGAACACTGACTCTTCTTACTGTCTATGTTATGAAATATTCCTGTGACACTACTTATAGATTCCGATGCTTCACTTCAGGTTTACTGTATCCCTCTGACTTTCATATTGACGATGAAACACAGAAATTACATCGGAATTACATACAAGTGGCACAATGCCGACTTAAGTACAAGAAGACTGACCCTTCTTATTCTCTAAGTTTTGAACCATTACTGTGATACTAGTTATTGATTCAGATGCTTCACTTCATGTTTACTGTATCCCTGTGACCTTCTTATTGACGATGAAACACAGAAATTGCATCGGAATTAAATATAAAAGGCACAATGCCGACTTCAGTACTAGAAGACTGACTCTCCCTACTGTCTATGTTTTGAACCATTCCTGTGACACTAGTTATAGATTCCGATGCTTCACTTCAGGTATACTGTAACCCTCTGATCTTCTTATTGACGATGAAGCACAGAAATTGCATCGGAATTAAATACAAAAGGCACAATGCCGACTTAAGTACAAGAAAACTGACTCTTCTTACTTTTTTATGTTTTGAACCATTCCTGTGACACTAGTTATAGATTTCGATGCTTCACTTCAGGTTTACTGTATCCCTCTCACCTTCATGTTGACGATGAAACACAGAAATTGCATCGGAATTATATACAAGTGGCACAATGCCGACTTAAGTACAAGTAAACTGACCCTTCTTACCGTCTATGTTTTAACCATTCCTGTGACACTACTTATAGATTCCGATGCTTCACTTCAGGTTTACTGTATCCCTCTGACCGTCTTATTGACGATGTAACACCGAAATTGAATCGGAATTAAATACAAAAGGCACAATGCCCACTTAAGTACAAGAAAACTGACTCTTCTTACTGTCTATGTTATGAAATATTCCTGTGGCACTAGTTATAGATTCCGATGCCTCACTTCAAGTTTACTGTATCCCTCTGACCTTCGTATTGACGATGAAACACAGAAATTTCATCGGCATGAAATACAAATGGCACAATGCCGACTTAAGTACAAGAACACTGACTCCTCGTACTGTCTATGTTGTGAAACATTCCTGTTACACTAGTTATAGATTTCGATGCTTCACTTCAGATTACTGTATCCCTCTGACCTTCTTACTGACGATGAAACACAGATATTGCATCGGGATTAAATACAATAGGCGCAATGCCGACTTAAGTACAAAACACTGACTCTCCTCACTATCTATGATTTGAACCATTCCTGTGAATCTAGTTATAGATTCCGATGCTTCACTTCAGGTTTACTGTATCCCTCTGACGTTCGTATTGGCGATGACACACAGAAATTACATCGGAATTAAATACAAAAGGCACAATGCCGACTTAAGTACAAGAAAACTGACTCTTCTTACTGTCTATGATTTGAACCATTCCTGTGACACTAGTTATAGATTCAGATGCTTCACTTCAGGTTTACTGTATCCCTCTGTCCGCCTTATTGACGATGAAACATAGAAATTGCATCGGATTTAAATACAAGAGGCACAATGCCGACTCAAGTACAACAAGACTGGCGCTTCTTATTGTCCATGTTTTGAACCATTCCTGTGACTCTAGTTATAGATTCCGATGCTTCACTTCAGGATTACTGTATCCCTCTGACCTTCTTATTGACGATGAAACACAGAAATTGCATCGGAATTAAAAACAAAAGGCACAATGCCGACTTAAGTACTAGAAGACTGACTCTTCCTAATGTCTATGTTTTGAACCATTCCTGTGATACTAGTTATAGATTCCGATCCTTCACTTCAGGTTTACTGTATCTCTCTGACCTTCTTATTGACGATAAATCACAGAAATTGCATCGGAATTAAATACAAAAGGCACAATGCCGACTCAAGTACAAGCAGACTGGCTCTTCTTACTGTCTATGTTTTGAAACATCCCTGTGACACTACTTATAGATTCCGATGCTTCACTTCAGGTTTACTGTAACCCTCTGATCTTCTTATTGACGATGAAGCACAGAAATTGCATCGGAATTAAATAGAAAAGGCACAATGCCGACTTAAGTACAAGAAAACTGACTTTTCTTACTGTCTATGTTTTGAACCATTCCTGTGACACTAGTTATAGATTCAGATGCTTCACTTCAGGTTTACTGTATCCCTCTGTCCGCCTTATTGACGATGAAACACAGAAATTGCGTCGGAATTAAATACAAGTGGCACAATGCCGACTTAAGTACAAGAAGACTGACCCTTCTTATTCTCTAAGTTTTGAACCATTCCTGTGATACTAGTTATTGATTCAGATGCTTCACTTCATGTTTACTGTATCCCTGTGGCCTTCTTATTGACGATGAAACACAGAAATTGCATCGGAATTAAATATAAAAGGCACAATGCCGACTTCAGTACTAGAAGACTGACTCTCCCTACTGTCTATGTTTTGAACCATTCCTGTGACACTAGTTATAGATTCCGATGCTTCACTTCAGGTATACAGTAACCCTCTGATCTTCTTATTGACGATGAAGCACAGAAATTGCATCGGAATTAAATACAAAAGGCACAATGCCGACTTAAGTACAAGAAAACTGACTCTTCTTACTTTTTTATGTTTTGAACCATTCCTGTGACACTAGTTACAGATTTCGATGCTTCACTTCAGGTTTACTGTATCCCTCTCACCTTCATCTTGACGATGAAACACAGAAATTGCATCGGAATTATATACAAGTGGCACAATGCCGACTTAAGTACAAGTAAACTGACCCTTCTTACCGTCTATGTTTTAACCATTCCTGTGACACTACTTATAGATTCCGATGCTTCACTTCAGGTTTACTGTATCCCTCTGACCGTCTTATTGACGATGTAACACCGAAATTGAATCGGAATTAAATACAAAAGGCACAATGCCCACTTAAGTACAAGAAAACTGACTCTTCTTACTGTCTATGTTATGAAATATTCCTGTGGCACTAGTTATAGATTCCGATGCCTCACTTCAAGTTTACTGTATCCCTCTGACCTTCGTATTGACGATGAAACACAGAAATTTCATCGGCATGAAATACAAATGGCACAATGCCGACTTAAGTACAAGAACACTGACTCCTCGTACTGTCTATGTTGTGAAACATTCCTGTTACACTAGTTATAGATTTCGATGCTTCACTTCAGATTACTGTATCCCTCTGACCTTCTTACTGACGATGAAACACAGATATTGCATCGGGATTAAATACAAAAGGCACAATGCCGACTTAAGTACAAAACACTGACTCTCCTCACTATCTATGATTTGAACCATTCCTGTGAATCTAGTTATAGATTCCGATGCTTCACTTCAGGTTTACTGTATCCCTCTGACGTTCGTATTGGCGATGACACACAGAAATTACATCGGAATTAAATACAAAAGGCACAATGCGTACTTAAGTACAAGAAAACTGACTCTTCTTACTGTCTATGTTTTGAACCATTCCTGTGACACTAGTTATAGATTCAGATGCTTCACTTCAGGTTTACTGTATCCCTCTGTCCGCCTTATTGACGATGAAACACAGAAATTGCATCGGAATTAAATACAAAAGGCACAATGCCGACTTAAGTACTAGAAGACTGACTCTTCCTAATGTCTATGTTTTGAACCATTCCTGTGATACTAGTTATAGATTCCGATCCTTCACTTCAGGTTTACTGTATCTCTCTGACCTTCTTATTGACGATAAATCACAGAAATTGCATCGGAATTAAATACAAAAGGCACAATGCCGACTCAAGTACAAGCAGACTGGCTCTTCTTACTGTCTATGTTTTGAAACATCCCTGTGACAATACTTATAGATTCCGATGCTTCACTTCAGGTTTACTGTAACCCTCTGATCTTCTTATTGACGATGAAGCACAGAAATTGCATCGGAATTAAATAGAAAAGGCACAATGCCGACTTAAGTACAAGAAAACTGACTTTTCTTACTGTCTATGTTTTGAACCATTCCTGTGACACTAGTTATAGATTCAGATGCTTCACTTCAGGTTTACTGTATCCCTCTGTCCGCCTTATTGACGATGAAACACAGAAATTGCGTCGGAATTAAATACAAGTGGCACAATGCCGACTTAAGTACAAGAAGACTGACCCTTCTTGCCGTCTATGTTTTAACCATTCCTGTGACACTAGTTATTGATTCAGATGCTTCACTTCATGTTTACTGTATCAATGTGACCGTCTTATTGACGATGTAATACCGAAATTGAATCGGAATTAAATACAAAAGGCACAATGCCCACTTAAGTTCAAGAAAACTGACTCTTCTTACTGTCTATGTTATGAAATATTCCTGTGACACTACTTATAGATTCCGATGCTTCACTTCAGGTTTACTGTATCCCTCTGACTCTCATATTGACGATGAAACACAGAAATTACATCGGAATTACATACAAGTGGCACAATGCCGACTTAAGTACAAGAAGACTGACCCTTCTTATTGTCTAAGATTTGAACCATTCCTGTGACACTAGTTATTGATTCAGATGCTTCTCTTCATGTTTACTGTATCCCTGTGACCTTCTTATTGACGATGAAACACAGAAATTGCATCGGAATTAAATATAAAAGGCACAATGCCGACCTCAGTACTAGAAGACTGACTCTCCCTACTGTCTATGTTTTGAACCATTCCTGTGACACTAGTTATAGATTCCGATGCTTCACTTCAGGTTTACTGTAACCCTCTGATCTTCTTATTGACGATGAAGCACAGAAATTGCATCGGAATTAAATACAAAAGGCACAATGCCGACTTAAGTACAAGAAAACTGACTCTTCTTACTGTCTATGTTTTGAACCATTCCTGTGACACTAGTTATAGATTTCGATGCTTCACTTCAGGTTTACTGTATCCCTCTCACCTTCATGTTGACGATGAAACACAGAAATTGCATCGGAATTATATACAAGTGGCACAATGCCGACTTAAGTACAAGTAAACTGACCCTTCTTACCGTCTATGTTTTAACCATTCCTGTGACACTACTTATAGATTCCGATGCTTCACTTCAGGTTTACTGTATCCCTCTGACCGTCTTATTGACGATGTAACACCGAAATTGAATCGGAATTAAATACAAAAGGCACAATGCCCACTTAAGTACAAGAAAACTGACTCTTCTTACTGTCTATGTTATGAAATATTCCTGTGGCACTAGTTATAGATTCCGATGCCTCACTTCAAGTTTACTGTATCCCTCTGACCTTCTTATTGACGATGAAACACAGAAATTTCATCGGCATGAAATACAAATGGCACAATGCCGACTTAAGTACAAGAGGACTGACTCTTCGTACTGTCTATGATGTGAAACATTCCTGTTACACTAGTTATAGATTTCGATGCTCCACTTCAGATTACTGTATCCCTCTGACCTTCTTACTGACGATGAAACACAGATATTGCATCGGGATTAAATACAAAAGGCACAATGCCGACTTAAGTACAAAAAACTGACTCTCCTCACTATCTGTGATTTGAACCATTCCTGTGAATCTAGTTATAGATTCCGATGCTTCACTTCTGGTTTACTGTATCCCTCTGACGTTCGTATTGGCGATGACACACAGAAATTACTTCGGAATTAAATACAAAAGGTACAATGCCGACTTAAGTACAAGAAAACTGACTCTTCTTACTGTCTATGTTTTCAACCATTCCTGTGACACTAGTTATAGTTTCCGATGCTTCACTTCAGGTTTACTGTATCCCTCTCACCTTCATGTTGACGATGAAACACAGAAATTGCATCGGAATTATATACAAGTGGCACAATGCCGACTTAAGTACAAGTAAACTGACCTTCTTACCGTCTATGTTTTAACTATTCCTGTGACACTAGTTATAGATTCCGATGCTTCACTTCAGGTTTACTGTATCCCTCTGACCGTCTTATTGACGATGTAACACCGAAATTGAATCGGAATTAAATACAAAAGGCACAATGCCCACTTAAGTTCAAGAAAACTGACTCTTCTTACTGTCTATGTTATGAAATATTCCTGTGACACTACTTATAGATTCCGATGCTTCACTTCAGGTTTACTGTATCCCTCTGACTTTCATATTGACGATGAAACACAGAAATTACATCGGAATTACATACAAGTGGCACAATGCCGACTTAAGTACAAGAAGACTGACCCTTCTTATTGTCTAAGTTTTGAACCATTCCTGTGACACTAGTTATTGATTCAGATGCTTCACTTCATGTTTACTGTATCCCTGTGTCCTTCTTATTGACGATGAAACACAGAAATTGCATCGGAATTAAATATAAAAGGCACAATGCCGACTTCAGTACTAGAAGACTGTCTCTCCCTACTGTCTATGTTTTGAACCATTCCTGTGACACTAGTTATAGATTCCGATGCTTCACTTCAGGTTTACTGTAACCCTCTGATCTTCTTATTGACGATGAAGCACAGAAATTGCATCGGAATTAAATACAAAAGGCACAATGCCGACTTAAGTACAAGAAAACTGACTCTTCTTACTGTCTATGATTTGAACCAATCCTGTGACACTAGTTATAGATTTCGATGCTTCACTTCAGGTTTACTGTATCCCTCTCACCTTCATGTTGACGATGAAACACAGAAATTGCATCGGAACTATATACAAGTGGCACAATGCCGACTGAAGTACAAGTAAACTGACCCTTCTTACCGTCTATGTTTTAACCATTCCTGTGACACTACTTATAGATTCCGATGCTTCACTTCAGGTTTACTGTATCCCTCTGACCGTCTTATTGACGATGTAACACCGAAATTGAATCGGAATTAAATACAAAAGGTACAATGCCCACTTAAGTACAAGAAAACTGACTCTTCTTACTGTCTATTGTATGAAATATTCCTGTGGCACTAGTTATAGATTCCGATGCCTCACTTCAAGTTTACTGTATCCCTCTGACCTTCTTATTGACGATGAAACACAGAAATTTCATCGGCATGAAATACAAATGGCACAATGCCGACTTAAGTACAAGAACACTGACTCTTCGTACTGTCTATGTTGTGAAACATTCCTGTTACAATAGTTATAGATTTCGATGCTTCACTTCAGATTACTGTATCCCTATGACCTTCTTACTGACGATGAAACACAGGTATTGCATCGGGATTAAATACAAAAGGCACAATGCCGACATAAGTACAAAAAACTGACCCTCCTCACTATCTATGATTTGAACCATTCCTGTGAATCTAGTTATAGATTCCGATGCTTCACTTCAGGTTTACTGTATCCCTCTGACGTTCGTATTGGCGATGACACACAGAAATTACTTCGGAATTAAATACAAAAGGCACAATGCCGACTTAAGTACAAGAAAACTGACGCTTCTTACTGTCTATGTTTTGAACCATTCCTGTGACACTAGTTATAGATTCAGATGCTTCACTTCAGGTTTACTGTATCCCTCTGTCCGCCTTATTGACGATGAAACATAGAAATTGCATCGGAATTAAATACAAGAGGCACAATGCCGACTCAAGTACAACAAGACTGGCGCTTCTTTTTGTCCATGTTTTGAACCATTCCTGTGACACTAGTTATAGATTCCGATGCTTCACTTCAGGATTACTGTATCCCTCTGACCTACTTATTGACGATGAAACACAGAAATTGCATCGGAATTAAATACAAAAGGCACAATGCCGACTTAAGTACTAGAAGACTGACTCTTCTTAATGTCTATGTTTTGAACCATTCCTGTGATACTAGTTATAGATTCCGATGCTTCACTTCAGGTTTACTGTATCCCTCTGACCGTCTTATTGACGATGAAACACAGAAATTGCATCGGAATAAAATACAAAAGGCACAATGCCGACTTAAGTAAAAGTAAACTGACTCTCCTTACTAACTATGTTTCGAAACCATTCCTGTGAAACTAGTTATAGATTCCGATGCTTCGCTTCTGGTTTATTGTATCCCTCTGGCGTTCATATTGACGATGACACACTGAAATTACATCGGAATTAAATACAAAAGGCACAATGCCGACTTAAGTACAAGAAAACTGACTCTTCTTACTGTCTATGCTTTTAGCCATTCCTGTGACACTAGTTATAGATTCCGGTGCTTCACTTCAGGTTTGCTGTATCCCTCTGACCTTCTTATTGACGATGAAACATAGAAATTGCATCGGAATTAAATACAAATGGCACAATGCCGACTTAAGTACAAGAAAACTGACTCTTCTTACTGTCTATGCTTTTAGCCATTCCTGTGACACTAGTTATAGATTCCCGTGCTTCACTTCAGGTTTGCTGTATCCCTCTGACCTTCTTATTGACGATGAAACACAGAAATTGCATCGGATTTAAGTACAAAAGGCACAATGCCGACTTAAGTACAAAATGACTGACTCTTCTTACCATGTATGTTTTGAACCATTCCTGTGACACTAGTTATAGATTCCGATGCTTCACTTCAGGTTTACTGTAATCCTCTGACCTTCGTATTGACGATGAAGCACAGAAATTGCATCGGAATTAAATACAAAAGGCACAATGCCGACTTAAGTACAATAAAACTGACTCTTCTTACTGTCTATGTTTTGAACCTTTCCTGTGTTACTAGTTATAGATTCCGATGCTTCAATTCAGGTGTACTGTATCCCTCTGACCTTCTTATTGATGAAGAAACACAGAAATTGCAACGGAATTAAATACAAAAGGCACAATGCCGACTTCAGTACTAGAAGACGGACTCTTCCTACTGTCTATGTTTTGAACCATTCCTGTGACACTAGTTATAGATTCCGATGCTTCACTTCAGGTTTCCTGTAACCCTCTGACCTTCTTATTGACGATGAAACGCAGAAATTGCATCGGAATTGAATACAAAAGGCACAATGCCGACTTAAGTACAAGTAAACTGACCCTTCTTACCGTCTATGTTTTAACCATTCCTGTGACACTAGTTATAGATTCCGATGCTTCACTTCAGGTTTACTGTATCCCTCTGACCGTCTTTTTGACGATGTAACACCGTAATTGAATCGGAATTAAATACAAAAGGCACAATGCCCACATAAGTTCAAGAAAACTGACTCTTCTTACTGTCTATGTTATGAAATATTCCTGTGACACTACTTATAGATTCCGATGCTTCACTTCAGGTTTACTGTATCCCTCTGTCCTTCATATTGACGATGAAACACAGAAATTACATCGGAATTACATACAAGTGGCACAATGCCGACTTAAGTACAAGAAGACTGACCCTTCTTATTGTCTAAGTTTTGAACCATTCCTGTGACACTAGTTATTGATTCAGATGCTTCGCTTAATGTTTACTGTATCCCTGTGACCTTCTTATTGACGATGAAACACAGAAATTGCATCGGAATTAAATATAAAAGGCACAATGCCGACTTCAGTACTAGAAGACTGACTCTTCCTACTGTCTATGTTTTGAACCATTCCTGTGACACTAGTTATAGATTCCGATGCTTCACTTCAGGTTCACTGTGACCCTCTGATCGTCTTATTGACGATGAAGCACAGAATTTGCATCGGAATTAAATACAAAAGGCACAATGCCGACTTAAGTACAAGAAAACTGACTCTTCTTACTGTCTATGTTTTGAACCATTCCTGTGACACTAGTTATAGATTCCGATGCTTCACTTCAGGTTTACTGTATCCCACCCACCTTCATGTTGACGATGAAACACAGAAATTGCATCGCGAATTATATACAAGTGGCACAATGGCGACTTAAGTTTAAGTAAACTGACCCTTCTTACCGTCTATGTTTTAACCATTCCTGTGACACTAGTTATAGATTCCGATGCCTCACTTCAAGTTTACTGTATCCCTCTGACCTTCTTATTGACGATGAAACACAGAAATTTCATCGGCATGAAATACAAATGGCACAATGCCGACTTAAGTACAAGAAGACTGACTCTTCGTACTGTCTATGTTGTGAAACATTCCTGTTACACTAGTTATAGATTTCGATGCTTCACTTCAGATTACTGTATCCCTCTGACCTTCTTACTGACGATGAAACACAGATATTGCATCGGGATTAAATACAAAAGGCACAATGCCGACTTAAGTACAAAAAACTGACTCTCCTCACTATCTATGATTTGAACCATTCCTGTGAATCTAGTTATAGATTCCGATGCTTCACTTCAGGTTTACTGTATCCCTCTGACGTTCGTATTGGCGATGACACACAGAAATTACTTCGGAATTAAATACAAAAGGTACAATGCCGACTTAAGTACAAGAAAACTGACTCTTCTTACTGTCTATGTTTTGAACCATTCCTGTGACACTAGTTATAGATTCAGATGCTTCACTTCAGGTTTACTGTATCCCTCTGTCCGCCTTATTGACGATGAAACATAGAAATTGCATCGGAATTAAATACAAGAGGCACAATGCCGACTCAAGTACAACAAGACTGGCGCTTCTTATTGTCCATGTTTTGAACCATTCCTGTGACACTAGTTATAGATTCCGATGCTTCACTTTAGGATTACTGTATCCCTCTGACCTTCTTATTGACGATGAAACACAGAAATTGCATCGGAATTAAATACAAAAGGCACAATGCCGACTTAAGTACTAGAAGACTGACTCTTCCTAATGTCTATGTTTTGAACCATTCCTGTGATTCTAGTTATAGATTCCGATGCTTCACTTCAGGTTTACTGTATCCCTCTGACCGTCTTATTGTCGATGAAACACAGAAATTGCATCGGAATTAAATACAAAAGGCACAATGCCGACTTAAGTAAAAGTAAACTGACTCTCCTTACTAACTATGTTTTGAACCATTCCTGTGAAACTAGTTATAGATTCCGATGCTTCGCTTCTGGTTTACTGTATCCCTCTGACGTTCGTATTGACGATGACACACAGAAATTACATCGGAATTAAATACAAAAGGCACAATGCCGACTTAAGTACAAGAAAACTGACTCTTCTTACTGTCTATGCTTTTAGCCATTCCTGTGACACTAGTTATAGATTCCGGTGCTTCACTTCAGGTTTGCTGTATCCCTCTGACCTTCTTATTGACGATGAAACACAGAAATTGCATCGGAATTAAATACAAATGGCACAATGCCGACTTAAGTACAAGAAAACTGACTCTTCTTACTGTCTATGCTTTTAGCCATTCCTGTGACAATAGTTATAGATTCCGGTGCTTCACTTCAGGTTTGCTGTATCCCTCTGACCTTCTTATTGACGATGAAACACAGAAATTGCATCGGAATTAAATACAAAAGGCACAATGCTGACATAAGTACAAAATGACTGGCTCTTCTTACCCTGTATGTTTGAACCATTCCTGTGACACTAGTTATAGATTCCGGTGCTTCACTTCAGGTTTACTGTAATCCTCTGACCTTCGTATTGACAATGAAGCACAGAAATTGCATCGGAATTAAATACAAAAGGCACAATGCCGACTTAAGTACAATAAAACTGACTCTTCCTACTGTCTATGTTTTGAACCATTCCTGTGACACTAGTTATGGATTCCGATGCTTCACTTCAGATTTACTGTATCCCTCTCACCTTCATGTTGACGATGAAACACAGAAATTGCATCGGAATTATATACAAGTGGCACAATGCCTACTTAAGTACAAGGAGACTGACCCTTCTTAACGTCTATGTTTTAACGAGTCCTGTGACACTAGTTATAGATTTAGATGCTTCACTTCAGGTTTACTGTATCCCTCTGACCTCCTTATTGACGATGAAACACAGAAATTGCATCGGAACTAAATACAAAAGGCACAATGCCGACTTAAGTACAAGTAAACTGACTCTCCTTACTATCTATGATTTGAACCATTCCTGTGAAACTAGTTATAGATTCCGATGCTTCACTTCAGGTTTACTGTATCCCTCTGACGTTCGTATTGACGATGACATACAGATATTGCATCGGATTTAAATACAAAAGGCACAATGCCGACCTAAGTACAAAAAGACTGACTCTTCTTACCATGTATGTTTTGAACCATTCCTGTGACACTAGTTATAGATTCCGATGCTTCACTTCAGGTTTACTGTAACCCTCTGACCTTCGTATTGACGATGAAGCACAGAAATTGCATCGGAATTAAATACAAAAGGCACAATGCCGACTTAAGTACAAGAAAACTGACTCTTCTTACTGTCTATGTTTTGAACCATTCCTGTGACACTAGTGATAGATTCCGATGCTTCACTTCAGGTTTCCTGTAACCCTCTGACTTTCTTATTGACGATGAAACACAGAAATTGCATCGGAATTAAATACAAAAGGCACAATGCCGACTTAAGTACAAGAAAACTGACGCTTGTTACTGTTTATGTTTTGAACCATTCCTGTGACACTAGTTATAGATTCCGATGCTTCACTTTATGTTTACTGTATCCCTGTGACCTTCTTATTGACGATGAAACACAGAAATTACATCGGAATTAAATACAAGAGGCGCAATGCCGACTCAAGTACAAGAAGACTGGCTCTTCTTATTGTCCATGATTTAAACCATTCCTGTGACACTAGTTATAGATTCCGATGCTTCACTTCAGGATTACTGTATCCCTCTGACCTTCCTATTGACGATGAAACACAGAAATTGCATCGGAATTAAATACAAAAGGCTCAATGCCGACTCAAGTACAAGAAGACTGTCTCTTCTTACCCTCTATGTTTTGAACCATTCCTGTGACACTAGTTACAGATTCCGATGCTTCTCTTCAGGTTTACTGTATCCCTCTAACCTTCTTATTGACGATGAAACATAGAAATTGCATCGGAACTAAACACAAAAGGCACAATGCCGACTCAAGTACAAGCAGACTGGCTCTTCTTACTGTCTATGCTTCGAACCATTCCTGTGACACTAGTTATGGATTCCGATGCTTCACTTCAGATTTACTGTATCCCTCTCACCTTCATGTTGACGATGAAACACAGAAATTGCATCGGAATTATATACAAGTGGCACAATGCCTACTTAAGTACAAGGAGACTGACCCTTCTTAACGTCTATGTTTTAACGAGTCCTGTGACACTTGTTATAAATTTAGATGCTTCACTTCAGGTTTACTGTATCCCTCTGACCTCCTTATTGACGATGAAACACAGAAATTGCATCGGAACTAAATACAAAAGGCACAATGCCGACTTAAGTACAAGTAAACTGACTCTCCTTACTATCTATGATTTGAACCATTCCTGTGAAACTAGTTATAGATCCCGATGCTTCACTTCAGGTTTACTGTATCCCTCTGACGTTCGTATTGACGATGACACACAGATATTGCATCGGATTTAAATACAAAAGGCACAATGCCGACCTAAGTACAAAAAGACTGACTCTTCTTACCATGTATGTTTTGAACCATTGCTGTGACACTAGTTATAGATTCCGATGCTTCACTACAGGTTTACTGTAACCCGCTTACCTTCGTATTGACGATGAAGCGCAGAAATTGCATCGGAATTAAATACAAAAGGCACAATGCCGACTTAAGTACAAGAAAACTGACTCTTCTTACTGTCTATGTTTTGAACCTTTACTGTGACACTAGTTATAGATTCCGATGCTTCACTTCAGGTTTACTGTATCCCTCTGACCTTCTTATTGACGACGAAACACAGAAATTGCATCGGAATTAAATACAAAAGGCGCAATGCCGACTTGAGTACTAGAAGACTGACTCTTCCTACTGTCTATGTTTTGAACCATTCCTGTGACACTAGTTATAGATTCCGATGCTTCACTTCAGGTTTCCTGTAACTCTCTGACCTTCTTATTGACTATGAAGCACAGAAATTGCATCGGAATGAAATACAAAAGGCACAATGCCGACATAAGCACAAGAAAACTGACTCTTCTTACTGTCTATGTTTTGAACCATTCCTGTGACACTAGTTACAGATTCAGATGCTTCACTTCAAGTTTACTGTATCCCTCTGTCCCCATTATTGACGATGAAACACAGAAACTGCATCGGAATTAAATACAAGAGGCACAATGCCGACTCAAGTACAAGAAGGCTGGCTCTTCTTATTGTCCATGATTTGAACCATTCCTGTGACACTAGTTATAGATTCCGATGCTTCACTTCAGGATTACTGTATCCCTCTGACCTTCCTATTGACGATGAAACACAGAAATTGCATCGGAATTAAATACAAAAGGCTCAATGCCGACTCAAGTACAAGAAGACTATTTCTTCTTACCCTCTATGTTTTGAACCATTCCTGTGACACTAGTTATAGATTCAGATGCTTCACTTCAGGTTTACTGTATCCATCCGACCTTCTTATTGACGATGAAACACAGATATTGCATCGTAATTAAATACAAAAGGCACAATGCCGGCACAAGTACAAGCAGACTGGCTCTTCTTACTGCATATGTTTTGAACCATTCCTGTGACACTAATTATAAATTCCGATGCTTCGATTCAGGTTTACTGTATCACTCTGACCTTCATATTGACGATGAAACATAGAAATTGCATCGGAATTAAATACAAAAGGCACAATGCCGACTTAAATACAAGAAAACTGACGCTTCTTACTGTTTATGTTTTGAACCATTCCTGTCACACTAGTTATAGATTCCGATGCTTCACTTCAGGTTTACTGTATCCCTGTGACCTTCTTATTGATATTGAAACACAGAAATTGCATCGGAATTAAATACAAAAGGCACAATGCCGACTTCAGTACTAGAAGACTGACTCTACCTACTGTCTATGTTTTGAACCATTCCTGTGACACTAGTTATAGATTCCGATGCTTCACTTCAGGTTTACTGTATCCCTCTAACCTTCTTATTGACGATGAAACACAGAAATTGCATCGGAACTAAATACAAAAGGCACAATGCCGACTCAAGTACAAGCACACTGGCTCTTCTTACTGTCTATGCTTCGAACCATTCCTGTGACACTAGTTATGGATTCCGATGCTTCACTTCAGATTTACTGTATCCCTCTCATCTTCATGTTGACGATGAAACACAGAAATTGCATCGGAATTATATACAAGTGGCACAATGCCTACTTAAGTACAAGGAGACTGACCCTTCTTAACGTCTATGTTTTAACGAGTCCTGTGACACTTGTTATAGATTTAGATGCTTCACTTCAGGTTTACTGTATCCCTCTGACCTCCTTATTGACGATGAAACACAGAAATTGCATCGGAACTAAATGCAAAAGGCACAATGCCGACTGAAGTACAAGTAAACTGACTCTCCGTACTATCTATGATTTGAACCATTCCTGTGAAACTAGTTATAGATTCCGATGCTTCACTTCAGGTTTACTGTATCCCTCTGACGTTCGTATTGACGATGACACACAGATATTGCATCGGATTTAAATACAAAAGGCACAATGCCGACCTAAGTACAAAAAGACTGACTCTTCTTACCATGTATGTTTTGAACAATACCTGTGACACTAGTTATAGATTCCGATGCTTCACTTCAGGTTTACTGTAACCCTCTGACCTTCGTATTGACGATGAAGCGCAGAAATTGCATCGGAATTAAATACAAAAGGCACAACGCCGACTTAAGTACAAGAAAACTGACTCTTCTTACTGTCCATGTTTTGAACCTTTCCTGTGATACTAGTTATAGATTCCGATGCTTCACTTCAGGTTTACTGTATCCCTCTGACCTTCTTATTGACGACGAAACACAGAAATTGCATCGGAATTAAATACAAAGGGCACAATGCCGACTTGAGTACTAGAAGACTGACTCTTCCTACTGTCTATGTTTTGAACCATTCCTGTGACACTAGTTATAGATTCCGATGCTTCACTTCAGGTTTCCTGTAACCCTCTGACCTTCTTATTGACTATGAAGCACAGAAATTGCATCGGAATGAAATACAAAAGGCACAATGCCGACATAAGCACAAGAAAACTGACTCTTCTTACTGTCTATGTTTTGAACCATTCCTGTGACACTAGTTACAGATTCGGATGCTTCACTTCAAGTTTACTGTATCCCACTGTCCCCATTATTGACGATGAAACACAGAAATAGCATCGGAATTAAATACAAGAGGCACAATGCCGACTCAAGTACAAGAAGACTGGCTCTTCTTATTGTCCATGATTTGAACCATTCGTGTGACACTAGTTATAGATTCCGATGCTTCACTTCAGGATTACTGTATCCCTCTGACCTTCCTATTGACGATGAAACACAGAAATTGCATCGGAATTAAATACAAAAGGCTCAATGCCGACTCAAGTACAAGAAGACTGTCTCTTCTTACCCTCTATGTTTTGAACCATTCCTGTGACACTAGTTATAGATTCAGATGCTTCACTTCAGGTTTACTGTATCCATCCGACCTTCTTATTGACGATGAAACACAGATATTGCATCGTAATTAAATACAAAAGGCACAATGCCGGCTCAAGTACAAGCAGACTGGCTCTTCTTACTGCATATGTTTTGAACCATTCCTGTGACACTAATTATAAATTCCGATGCTTCGATTCAGGTTTACTGTATCACTCTGACCTTCATATTGACGATGAAACATAGAAATTGCATCGGAATTAAATACAAAAGGCACAATGCCGACTTAAGTACAAGAAAACTGACGCTTCTTACTGATTATGATTTGAACCATTCCTGTCACACTAGTTATAGATTCCGATGCTTCACTTCAGGTTTACTGTATCCCTGTGACCTTCTTATTAATATTGAAACACAGAAATTGCATCGGAATTAAATACAAAAGGCAAAATGCCGACTTCAGTACTAGAAGACTGACTCTACCTACTGTCTATGTTTTGAACCATTCCTGTGACACTAGTTATAGATTCCGATGCTTCACTTCAGGTTTACTGTATCCCTCTAACCTTCTTATTGACGATGAAACACAGAAATTGCATCGGAACTAAATACAAAAGGCACAATGCCGACTCAAGTACAAGCAGACTGGCTCTTCTTACTGCCTATGCTTCGAACCATTCCTGTGACACTAGTTATGGATTCCGATGCTTCACTTCAGAATTACTGTATCCCTCTCACCTTCATGTTGACGATGAAACACAGAAATTGCATCGGAATTATATACAAGTGGCACAATGCCTACTTAAGTACAAGGAGACTGACCCTTCTTAACGTCTATGTTTTAACGAGTCCTGTGACACTTGTTATAGATTTAGATGCTTCACTTCAGGTTTACTGTATCCCTCTGACCTCCTTATTGACGATGAAACACAGAAATTGCATCGGAACTAAATAGAAAAGGCACAATGCCGACTTAAGTACAAGTAAACTGACTGTCCTTACTATCTATGATTTGAACCATTCCTGTGAAACTAGTTATAGATTCCGATGCTTCACTTCAGGTTTACTGTATCCCTCTGACGTTCGTATTGACGATGACACACAGATATTGCATCGGATTTAAATACAAAAGGCACAATGCCGACCTAAGTACAAAAAGACTGACTCTTCTTACCATGTATGTTTTGAACCATTCCTGTGACACTAGTTATAGATTCCGATGCTTCACTTCAGGTTTACTGTAACCCTCTGACCTTCGTATTGACGATGAAGCACAGAAATTGCATCGGAATTAAATACAAAAGGCACAATGCCGACTTAAGTACAAGAAAACTGACTCTTCTTACTGTCTATGGTTTGAACCATTCCTGTGACACTAGTGATAGATTCCGATGCTTCACTTCAGGATTACAGTGTCCCTGTGACCTTCTTATTGACGATGAAACACAGAAATTGCATCGGAATTAAATACAAAACGCACAATGTCGACTTAAGTACTAGAAGGCTGACTCTTCCTACTGTCTATGTTTTGAACCATTCCTGTGACACCAGTTATAGATTCCGATGCTTCACTTCAGGTTTACTGTATCCCTCTGACCTTCTTATTGACGATGAAACACAGAAATTGCATCGGAATTAAATACAAAAGGCACAATGCCGACTTAAGTACAAGAAAACTGACGCTTCTTACTGTTTATGTTTGAACCATTCCTGTGACACTAGTTATAGATTCCGATGCTTCACTTCAGGTTTACTGTATCCCTGTGACCTTGTTATTGATATTGAAACACAGAAATTGCATCGGAATTAAATACAAAAGGCACAATGCCGAATTCAGTACTAGAAGACTGACTCTTCCTACTGTCTATGTTTTGAACCATTCCTGTGACACTAGTTATAGATTCCGATGCTTCACTTCAGGTTTACTGTAACCCTCTGACCTTCTTATTGACGATGAATCACAGAAATTGCATCGGAATTAAATACAAAAGGCACAATGCCGACTTCAGTACTAGAAGACTGACTCTTCCTACTGTCTATGTTTTGAACCATTCCTGTGACACTAGTTATTGATTCCGATGCTTCACTTCAGGATTACAGTGTCCCTGTGACCTTCTTATTGACGATGAAACACAGAAATTGCATCGGAATTAAATACAAAATGCACAATGTCGACTTAAGTACTAGAAGGCTGACTCTTCCTACTGTCTATGTTTTGAACCATTCCTGTGACACCAGTTATAGATTCCGATGCTTCACTTCAGGTTTACTGTATCCCTCTGACCTTCTTATTGACGATGAAACACAGAAATTGCATCGGAATTAAATACAAAAGGCTCAATGCCGACTTAAGTACAAGAAGACTGGCTCATCTTACCGTCTATGATTTGAACCATTCCTGTGACACTAGTTATAGATTCAGATGCTTCAGTTCAGGTTTACTGTATCCCTCCGACCTTCTTATTGACGATGAAACACAGATATTGCATCGGAATTAAATGCAAAAGGCACAATGCCGACTCAAGTACAAGCAGACTGGCTCTACTTACTGTCTATATTTTGAACCATTCTTGTGACACTAATTATAGATTCCGATGCTTCACTTCAGGTTTACTGTATCTTTCTGACCGTCATATTGACGATGAAACACAGAAATTGCATCGGAATTAAATACAAAAGACACAATGCCGACTTAAGTACAAGAAAACTGACGCTTCTTACTGTTTATGTTTGAACCATTCCTGTGACACTAGTTATAGATTCCGATGCTTCACTTCATTTTTACTGTATCCCTGTGACCTTGTTATTGATATTGAAACACAGAAATTGCATCGGAATTAAATACAAAAGGCACAATGCCGAATTCAGTACTAGAAGACTGACTCTTCCTACTGTCTATGTTTTGAACCATTCCTGTGACACTAGTTATAGATTCCGATGCTTCACTTCAGGTTTACTGTAACCCTCTGACCTTCTTATTGACGATGAATCACAGAAATTGCATCGGAATTAAATACAAAAGGCTCAATGCCGACTTAAGTACAGGAAGACTGGTTCTTCTTACCGTCTATGTTTTGAACCATTCCTGTGACACTAGTTTTAGATTCAGATGCTTTACTACAGGTTTACTGTATCCCTCTGTCCGCCTTATTGACGATGAAACACAGAAATTGCATCGAAATTAAATACAAGAGGCACAATGCCGACTCAAGTACAAGAAGACTGGCTCTTCTTATTGTACATGTTTTGAACCATTCCTGTGACACCAGGTATAGATTCCGATGCTTCACTTCAGGATTACTGTATCCCTCTGACCTTCTTATTGACGATGAAACACAGAAATTGCATCCTAATTAAATACAAAAGGCACAATGCCGACTTAAGTACAAGAAGACAGGCTCTTCTTACCGTCTATGTTTTGAACCATTCCAGTGACACTAGGTATAGATTCAGATGCTTTACTTCAGGTTTACTGTATCCCTCCGACCTTCTTATTGACGATGAAACACAGAAATTGATTCGGAGTTAAATACAAAAGGCACAATGCCGACTCAAGTACAAGCAGACTGGCTCTTCTTACTGTCTATGTTTTGAACCATTCCTGTGACACTCGTTATAGATTCCGATGCTTCACTACAGGTTTACTGTATCCCTGTGACCTTCTTATTGACGATGAAACACAGAAATTGCATCGGAATTAAATACCAAAGGCACAATGCCGACTTCAGTACTTGAAGACTGACTCTTCCTACTGTCTATGCTTTGAACCATTCCTGTGACACTAAGTTATAGATTCCGATGCTTCACTTCAGGTTTACAGTAACCCTCTGACCTTCTTATTGACGATGAAGCGCAGAAATTGCATCGGAATTAAATACAAAAGGCACAATGCCGACTTAAGTACAAGACAACTGACTCTTCTTACTGTCTACGTTTTGAACCTTTCCTGTGACACTAGTTGTAGATTCAGATGCTTCACTTCAGGTTTACTGTATCCGTCTGTCCGCCTTATTGACGATGAAACATAGAAATTGCATCGGAATTAAATACAAGAGGCACAATGCCGACTCAAATACAAGAAGACTGGCTCTTCTTATTGTCCATGTTTTGAACCATTCCCGTGACACTAGTTATAGATTCTGATGCTTCACTTCAGGATTACTGTATCCCTCTGACCTTCTTATTGACGATGAGACACAGAAATTGCATCGGAATTAAATACAAAAGGCACAATGCCGACATAAGTACAAGAAAACTGACGCTTACTTACTGTTTATGTTTGGAACCATTCCTGTGACACTAGTTAAAGATTCCGACACTTCACTTTAGGTTTACTGTATCCCTCTGACCTTCTTATTAACGATGAAACTCAGAAATTGCATCGGAATTAAATACAAAAGGCACAATGCCGACTTAAGTACAAGAAGACTGACTCTTCTTACTGTCTGTGTTTTGAAACATTCCTGTTACACTAGTTATAGATTTCGATGCTTCACTTCAGGTTTACTGTATCCCTCTGACCTTCTTATTGACGATGAAACACAGATATTACATCCGGATTAAATACAAAAGGCACAATGCCGACTTAAGTACAAGTAAACTGACTCTCCTTACTATCTATGATTTGAACCATTCCTGTGAAACTAGTTATAGATTCCGATGCTTCACTTCAGGTTTACTGTCTCCCTCTGACGTTAGTATTGACTGTGACACACAGAAATTACATCGGAATTAAATAAAAAATGCACAATGCCGACTTAAGTACAAGAGAACTGACTCTTATTACTGTCTATATTTTGAACCATTCCTGTGACACTAGTTATAGATTCCGATACTTCACTTGAGGTTTACTGTATCCCTATGACCTTATTATTGATGATGAAACACAGAAATTGCGTAGCAAATAAATACAAAATGCACAATGCCGACTTAAGTACAAGAAAACTGACTCTTCTTACTGTCTATGTTTTAAACCATTCCTGTGACACTAGTTACAGACTGCGATGCTTCACTTCAGGTTTACTGTATCCCTCTGACCTTCATATTGACGATGAAACACAGACATTGCATCGGAATTACATGCAAAAGGCACAATGCCGACTTAAGTACAAGAAAACTGACGCTTGTTACTGTTTATGTTTTGAACCATTCCTGTGACACTAGTTATAGATTCCGATGCTTCACTTCATGTTTACTGTATCCCTGTGACCTTCTTATTGACGATGAAACACAGAAATTGCATCGGAATTAAATACAAAAGGCGCAATGCCGACTTCAGTACTAGAAGACTGACTCTTCCTACTGTCTATGTTTTGAACCATTCCTGTGACACTAGTTATAGATTCCGATGCTTGACTTCAGGTTTACTGTATCCCTCTCACCTTCATGTTGACGATGAAACACAGAAATTGCATCGGAATTATATACAAGTGGCAGAATGACGACTTAAGTACAAGTAAACTGACCCTTCTTACTGTCTATGTTTTGAACCATTCCTGTGACACTAGTTATAGATTCCGATGCTTCACATCAGGTTTACTGTATCCCTCTGGCCCTCTTATTGACGATGAAACACAGAAATTTCATCGGAATTAAATACAAAAGTCTCAATGAAGACACAAGTACAAGAAGACTGGCTCTTCTTACTGCCTATGTTTGAACCATTCCTGTGACACTAGTTATAGATTCCGATGCTTCACTTCAGGTTTACTGTTTCCCTCCGATCTTCTTATTGACGATGAAACACAGATATTGCATCGGAATTAAATTTAAAAGGCACTTTGCCGACTGAAGTACAAGAAGACTGACCTTTCTTACTGTCTATGTTTTGAACCATTCCTGTGACACTAATTATAGATTCCGATTCTTCACTTCAGGTTTACTGTAACCCTCTGATATTCGTATTGACGATGAAACACAGAAATTGCATCGGAATTAAATACAAAAATCACAATGACGACTTAAGTACTAGAAAACTGACTCTTCCTACTGTCTATGTTTTGAACCATTCCTGAGACACTAGTCATAGATTCCGATGCTTCACATCAGGTTTACTGTATCCCTCTGACAATCTTATTGACGATGAAACACAGAAATTGCATCGGAATTAAATACAAAAGGCTCAATGCCAACGCAAGTACAAGAAGACTGCCTCTTCTTACTGTCTATGTTGGAACCATTCCTGTGACACTAGTTATAGATTCCAATGCTTCACTTAAGGTTTACTGTGTCCCTCTAATCATCTTATTGATGATGGAACACAGATATTGCATCGGAATTAAATACAAAAGGCTCATTGCCGACTGAAGTACAAGAAGACTGACCTTTCTTACTGTCTATGTTTTGAACCATTCCTGTGACACTAGTTATAGATTCCGATGCTTCACTTCGTGTTTACTGTATACCTCTGACCTTCTTATTGACGTTGAAACACAGATATTGCATCGGAATTAAATACAAAAGGCACAATGCCGACTTAAGTACAAGAAAACTGACGCTTGTTACTGTTTATGTTTTGAACCATTCCTGTGACACTAGTTATAGATTCAGATGCTTCACTTCAGGTTTACTGTAACCCTCTGACCTTTGCATTGACGATAAAGCAAAAGGCACAATGCCGACTTAAGTACAGGAAAACTGACTCTTCTTACTGTCTATGTTTTGAACCATTCCTGTGACACTAGTTATAGATTCAGATGCTTCACTTCAGGTTTACTGTATCCCACTGTCCGCCTTATTGGCGATGAAACACAGAAATTGCATCGGTATTAAATACAAGAGGCACAATGCTGACTCAAGTACAAGACGACTGGATCTTCTTATTGCCCATGTTTTGAAACATTCCTGTGACACTAGTTATAGATTCCGATGCATCACTTCAGTATTACTGTATCCCTCTGACCTTCTTATTGACGATGAAACACAGACATTGCATCGGAATTAAAAACAAAAGGCACAATGAAGACTTAAGTACTAGAAGACTGACTCTTCCTACTGTCTATGTTTTGAACCATTCCTGTGACACTAGTTATAGATTCCGATGCTTCACTTCAGGTTTACTGTATCCCTCTGACCTTCTTATTGACGATGAAACACAGAAATTGCATCGGAATTAAATACAAAAGGCTCAATGCCGACTCAAGTACAACAAGACTGGCTCTTCTTACTATCTATGTTTTGAACCATTCCTGTGACACTAGTTATAGATTCAGATGCTTCACTTCAGGTTTACTGTAACCCTCTGACCTTTGCATTGACGATAAAGCAAAAGGCACAATGCCGACTTAAGTACAGGAAAACTGACTCTTCTTACTGTCTATGTTTTGAACCATTCCTCTGACACTCGTTATAGATTCAGATTCTTCACTTCAGGTTTACTGTATCCCTCTGTCCGCCTTATTGACGATAAAACGCAGAAATTGCATCGGAATTAAATACAAGAGGCACAATGCCGACTCAAGTACAGGAAGACTGGCTCTTCTTATTGCCCATGTTTTGAAAGATTCCTGTGACACTAGTTATAGATTCCGATGCTTCACTTCAGGATTACTGTATCCCTCTGACCTTCTTATTGACGATGAAACACAGAAATTGCATCGGAGTTAAATACAAACGGCACAATGCCGACTTAAGTACTAGACGACTGACTCTTCCTACTGTCTATGTTTTGAACCATTCCTGTGACACTAGTTATAGATTCCGATGCTTCACTTCAGGTTTACTGTATCCCTCTGACCTTCTTATTCACGATGAAACACAGAAATTGCATCGGAATTAAATACAAAAGGCTCAATGCCGACTCAAGTACAAGAAGACTGGCTCTTCTTACCGTCTATGTTTTGAACCATTCCTGTGACACTAGTTATAGATTCAGATGCTTCACTTCAGGTTTACTGTATCCCATCGACCTTCTTATTGACGATGAAACACAGAAATTGCATCGGAATTAAATACAAAAGGCACAATGCTGACTCAAGTACAAGCAGACTGGCTCTTCTTACTGTCTATGTTTTGAACCATTCCTGTGACACTAGTTATAGATTCCGATGCTTCACTTCAGGTTTACTGTATCCCTCTGACCTTCATATTGACGATGAAACACAGATATTGCATTGGAATTAAATACAAAAGGCACAATGCCGACTTAAGTACAAGAAAACTGACGCTTGTTACTGTTTATGTTTTGAACCATTCCTGTGACACTAGTTATAGACTCCGATGCTTCACTTCATGTTTACTGTATCCCTGTGACCTTCTTATTGACGATGAAACACAGAAATTGCATCGGAATTAAATACAAAAGGCGCAATGCCGACTTCAGTACTAGAAGACTGACTCTTCCTACTGTCTATGTTTTGAACCATTCCTGTGACACTAGTTATAGATTCCGATGCTTCACTTCAGGTTTACTGTATCCTCTCACCTTCGTGTTGACGATGAAACACAGAAATTGCATCGGAATTATATACAAGTGGCAGAATGCCGACTTGAGTACAAGTAAACTGACCCTTCTTACCATCTATGTTTTAACCATTCCTGTGACACTAGTTATAGATTCCGATGCTTCACTTCAGGTTTACTGTATCCCTCTGACCGTCTTATTGACGATGTAACACCGAAATTGAATCGGAATTAAATACAAAAGGCACAATGCCCAGTTAAGTACAAGAAAACTGACTCTTCTTAGTGTCTATGTTTTGAAATACTCCTGTGACACTAGTTATAGATTCCGATGCCTCACTTCAGGTTTACTGTATCCCTCTGACCTTCTTATTGACGATGAAACACAGAAATTTCATCGGCATGAAATACAAATGGCACAATGCCGACTTAAGTACAAGAAGACTGATTCTTCGTACTGTCTATGTTGTGAAACATTCCTGTTACACTAGTTATAGATTTCGATGCTTCACTTCAAGTTTACTGTATGCTTCTGACCTTCTTACTGACGATGAAACACAGATATTGCATCGGGATTAAATACAAAAGGCACAATGCCGGCCTAAGTACAAGTAAACTGACTCTCCTCACTATCTATGATTTGAACCATTCCTGTGAATCTAGTTATAGATTCCGATGCTTCACTTCAGGTTTACTGTATCCCTCTGACGTTCGTATTGACGATGACACACTGAAATTACATCGGAATTAAATACAAAAGGCACAATGCCGACTTAAGTA
This sequence comes from Schistocerca americana, assembly GCF_021461395.2. Classification (NCBI taxonomy): domain Eukaryota; kingdom Metazoa; phylum Arthropoda; class Insecta; order Orthoptera; family Acrididae; genus Schistocerca; species Schistocerca americana. The sequence continues at coordinate 3,637,394 of NW_025726071.1, forward strand.
CAAGAAAACTGACTCTTCTTACTGTCTATGTTTTGAACCATTCCTGTGACACTAGTTATAGATTCCGATGCTTCACTTCAGGATTACTGTATCCCTCTGACCTTCTTATTGAGGATGAAACACAGAAATTGCATCGGAGTTAAATACAAACGGCACAATGCCGACTTAAGTACTAGACGACTGAATCTTCCTAGTGTCTATGTTTTGAACCATTCCTGTGACACTAGTTGTAGATTCCGATGCTTCACTTCAGGTTTACTGTATCCCTCTGACCTTCTTATTCACGATGAAACACAGAAATTGCATCGGAATTAAATACAAAAGGCTTAATGCCGACTCAAGTACAAGAAGACTTGCTCTTCTTACCGTCTATGTTTTGAACCATTCCTGTGACACTAGTTATAGATTCAGATGCTTCACTTCAGGTTTACTGTATCCCATCGACCTTCTTATTGACGATGAAACACAGAAATTGCATCGGAATTAAATACAAAAGGCACAATGTTGACTGAAGTACAAGCAGACTGGCTCTTCTTACTGTCTATGTTTTGAACCATTCCTGTGACACTAGTTATAGATTCCGATGCTTCACTTCAGGTTTACTGTATCCCTCTGACCTTCATATTGACGATGAAACACAGATATTGCATTGGAATTAAATACAAAAGGCACAATGCCGACTTAAGTACAAGAAAACTGACGCTTATTACTGTTTATGTTTTGAACAATTCCTGTGACACTAGTTGTAGACTCCGATGCTTCACTTCTTGTTTACTGTATCCCTGTGACCTTCTTATTGACGATGAAGCACAGAAATTGCATCGGAATTAAATACAAAAGGCGCAATGCCGACTTCAGTACTAGAAGACTGACTCTTCCTACTGTCTATGTTTTGAAATACTCCTGTGACACTAGTTATAGATTCCGATGCCTCACTTCAGGTTTACTGTATCCCTCTGACCTTCTTATTGACGATGAAACACAGAAATTTCATCGGCATGAAATACAAATGGCACAATGCCGACTTAAGTACAAGAAGACTGATTCTTCGTACTGTCTATGTTGTGAAACATTCCTGTTACACTAGTTATAGATTTCGATGCTTCACTTCAGGTTTACTGTATGCTTCTGACCTTCTTACTGACGATGAAACACAGATATTGCATCGGGATTAAATACAAAAGGCACAATGCCGGCCTAAGTACAAGTAAACTTACACTCCTCAGTATCTATGATTTGAACCATTCCTGTGAATCTAGTTATAGATTCCGATGCTTCACTTCAGGTTTACTGTATCCCTCTGACGTTCGTATTGACGATGACACACAGAAATTACATCGGAATTAAATACAAAAGGCACAATGCCGACTTAAGTACAAGAAAACTGACTCTTCTTACTGTCTATGTTTTGAACCATTCCTGTGACACTAGTTATAGATTCCGATGCTTCACTTCAGGTTTACTGTATCCCACTGACCATCTTATTGACGATGAAACCTAGAAATTGCATCGGAATGAAATACAAAAGGCACAATTCCGACTTAAGTACAAGAAAACTGACGCTTCTTACTGTTTATGCTTTGAACCATTCCTGTGACACCAGTTATAGATTCGAATGCTTCACTTCAGGTTTACTGTATCCCTGTGACCTTCATATTGACGATGAAACGCAGAAATTGCATCGGAATTAAATACAAAAATCACAATGGCGACTTAAGTACTAGAAAACTGACTCTTCCTACTTTCTATGTTTTGAACCGTTCCTGTGACACTAGTTATGGATTTTGATGCTTTACATCAGGTTGACTGTATGCCTCTGACCCTCTTATTGACGATGAAACACAGAAATTGCATCGGAATTAAATACAAAAGGCACAATGCCGACTTAAGTACAAGAAAACTGACTCTTCTTACTGTCTATGTTTTGAACCATTCCTGTGACACTAGTTATAGATTCCGATGCTTCACTTCAGGTTTACTGTATCCCTCTGTCCGCCTTATTGACGATAAAACACAGAAATTGCATCGGAATTAAATACAAGAGGCACAATGCCGACTTAAGTACTAGAAGACTGACTCATCCTACTGTCTATGTTTTGAACCATTCCTTTGACACTAGTTATAGATTCTGATGCTTCACTTCACGTTTACTGTATCCCTCTGACCTTCTTATTGACGATGAAACACAGAAATTGCATCGGAATTAAATTCAAAAGGCTCAATGCCGACTCAAGTACAAGAAGACTGGCTCTTCTTACCCTCTATGTTTTGAACCATTCCTAGGACACTAGTTATAGATTCCGATGCTTCACTTCAGGCTTACTGTATCCCTCGGACCTTCTCATTGACGATGAAAGACAGAAATTGCATCGGAATTAAATATAAAAGGCACAATGCCGACTCAAGTACAGGCAGACTGGCTCTTCTTACTGTCTACGTTTTGAACCATTCCTGTGCCACTAGTTATAGATTCCGATGCTTCACTTCAGGTTTACTGTATCCCTCTGACCTTCATATTGACGATGAAACACAGAAATTACATCGGAATTATATAGAAAAGGCACAATGCCGACTTAAGAACAAGAAGACTGACCCTTCTTATTGTCTAAGTTTTGAACCATTCCTGTGACACTAGTTATTGATTCAGATGCTTCACTTCATGTGTACTGTATCAATGTGACCTTCTTATTGACGATGAAACACCGAAATTGCATCGGAATTAAATACAAAAGGCACAATGCCGACTTCAGTACTAGAAGACTGACTCTTCCTACTGTCTTTGTTTTGAACCATTCCTGTGACACTAATTATAGATTCCGATGCTTCACTTCATGTTAACTGTAACCCTCTGATCTTATTGACGATGAAGCACAGAAATTGCATCGGAATTAAATACAAAAGACACAATGCCGACTTAAGTACAAGAAAACTGACTCTTCTTACTGCCTATGTTTTGAACCATTCCTGTGACACTAGTTATAGATTCCGATGCTTCACTTCAGGTTTACTGTATCTCTCTCACCTTCATGTTGACGATGAAACACAGAAATTGCATCGGAATTAAATACAAAAATCACAATGCCCACTTAAGTACAAGAAAACTGACTCTTTTTACTGTCTATGTTATGAAATATTCCTATGACACTAGTTATAGATTCCGATGCCTCACTTAAAGTTTACTGTATCCCTCTGACCTTTTTATTGACGATGAAACACAGAAATTTCATCGGCATGAAATACAAATGGCACAATGCCGACTTAAGTACAAGAGGACTGACTCTTCGTACTGTCTATGTTGTGAAACATTCCTGTTACACTAGTTATAGATTTCAATGCTTCACTTCAGATTACTGTATCCCTCTGACCTTCTTACTGACGCGGAAACACAGATATTGCATCGGGATTAAATACAAAAGGCACAATGCCGACTTAAGTACAAAAAACTGACTCTTCTCACTATCTATGATTTGAACCATTCCTGTGAATCTAGTTATAGATTCCGATGCTTCACTTCGGGTTTACTGTATCCCTCTGACGTTCGTATTGACGATGACACACAGAAATTACATCGGAATTAAATACAAAAGGCACAATGCCGACTTAAGTACAAGAAAACTGATTCTTCTTACTGTCTATGTTTTGAACCATTCCTGTGACACTAGTTGTAGATTCAGATGCTTCACTTCAGGTTTACTGTATCCCTCTGTCCGCCTTATTGACGATGAAACATAGAAATTGCATCGGAATTAAATACAATAGGCACAATGCCGACTCAAGTACAACAAGACTGGCGCTTCTTATTGTCCATGTTTTGAACCATTCCTGTGACACTAGTTATAGATTCCGATGCTTCACTTCAGGATTACTGTATCCCTCTGACCTTCTTATTGACGGTGAAACACAGAAATTGCATCGGAATTAAATACAAAAGGCACAATGCCTACTTAAGTACTAGAAGACTGACTCTTCCTAATGTCTATGTTTTGAACCATTCCTGTGATACTAGTTATAGATTCCGATGCTTCACTTCAGGTTTACTGTATCCCTCTGACCTTCTTATTGACGATGAGACACAGAAATTGCATCGGAATTAAATACAAAAGGCTCAATGCCGACTCAAGTACAAGAAGACTGGCTCTTCTTACCGTCTATGTTTTGAACCATTCCTGTGACACTAGTTATAGATTCAGATGCTTCACTTCAGGTTTAGTGTATGCCTCCGACCTTCTTATTGACAATAAAACACAGAAATTGCATCGGAATTAAATACAAAAGGCACAATGCCGACTCAAGTACAAGCAGACTGGCTCTTCTTACTGTCTATGTTTTGAAACATTCCTGTGACACTACTTATAGATTCCGATGCTTCACTTCAGGTTTACTGTAACCCTCTGATCTTCTTATTGACGATGAAGCACAGAAATTGCATCGGAATTAAATAGAAAAGGCACAATGCCGACTTAAGAACAAGAAGACAGACCCTTCTTATTGTCTAAGTTTTGAACCATTCCTGTGACACTAGTTATTGATTCAGATGCTTCACTTCATGTTTACTGTATCAATGTGACCTTCTTATTGACGATGAAACACAGAAATTGCATCGGAATTAAATACAAAAGGCACAATGCCGACTTCAGTACTAGAAGACTGACTCTTCCTACTGTCTATGTTTTGAACCTTTCCTGTGACACTAGTTATAGATTCCGATGCTTCACTTCAGGTTTACTGTATCCCTCTGACCTTCTTATTGACGATCTAACACAGAAATTGCATCGGAATTAAATACAAAAGGCACAATGCCGAGTCAAGTACAAGAGGACTGGCTCTTCTTACTGTCTATGTTTTGAACCTTTCCTGTGAGACAGGATTTAGATTCCGATGCTTCACTTCAGGTTTACTGTATCCCTTGGACTTTCTTGTAGACGACGAAACACAGAAATTGCATCGGAATTAAATACAAAAGGCACAATGCCGACTCAAGTACAAGCAGACTGGCTCTTCTTACTGCCTTTGATTTGAACCATTCCTGTGACACTAGTTACAGATACCGATGCTTCACTTCAGGTTTACTGTATCCCTCTGACCGTCTTATTGACGATGAAACACAGAAATTGCATCGGAATTAAATACAAAAGGCACAATGCCGACTTAAGTAGAAGTAAACTGACTCTACTTACTATCTATGTTTTGAACCATTCCTGTGAAACTATTTATAGATTCCGATGCTTCACTTCGGGTTTACTGTATCCCTCTGACGTTCGTATTGACGATGACACACAGAAATTACATCGGAATTAAATACAAAAGGCACAATGCCGACTTAAGTACAAGATAACTGACTCTTCTTACTGTCTATGATTTCAACCAATCCTGTGACACTAGTTATAGATTCCGATGCTTCACTTCAGGTTTACTGCATCCCTCTGACCGTCTTATTGACGATGTAACACCGAAATTGAATCGGAATTAAATACAAAAGGCACAATGCCCAGTTAAGTACAAGAAAACTGACTCTTCTTAGTGTCTATGTTTTGAAATACTCCTGTGACACTAGTTATAGATTCCGATGCCTCACTTCAGGTTTACTGTATCCCTCTGACCTTCTTATTGACGATGAAACACAGAAATTTCATCGGCATGAAATACAAATGGCACAATGCCGACTTAAGTACAAGAAGACTGATTCTTCGTACTGTCTATGTTGTGAAACATTCCTGTTACACTAGTTATAGATTCCGATACTTCACTTGAGGTATACTGTATCCCTCTGACCTTCTTATTGACGATGAAACACAGAAATTGCATCGGAATTAAATATAAAAGGCACAATGCCGACTTAAGTATAAGAAAACTGACTCTTCTTACTGTCTATGTTTTGAACCATTCCTGTGACACTAGTTATAGATTCCGATGCTTCACTTCAGGTTTACTGTATCCCTCTGACCGTCTTATTGACGATGTAACACCGAAATTGAATCGGAATTAAATATAAAAGGCTCAATGCCCAGTTAAGTACAAGAAAACTGACTCTTCTTAGTGTCTATGTTTTGAAATACTCCTGTGACACTAGTTATAGATTCCGATTCCTCACTTCAGGTTTACTGTATCCCTCTGACCTTCTTAATGACGATGAAACACAGAAATTTCATCGGCATGAAATACAAATGGCACAATGCCGACTAAAGTACAAGAAGACTGATTCTTCGTACTGACTATGTTGTGAAACATTCCTGTTACACTAGTTATAGATTTCGATGCTTCACTTCAGGTTTACTGTATGCTTCTGACCTTCTTACTGATGATGAAACACAGAAATTGCATCGGAATTATATACAAGTGGCAGAATGCCGACTTAAGTACAAGTAAACTGACCCTTCTTACCATCTATGTTTTAACCATTCCTGTGACACTAGTTATAGATTCCGATGCTTCACTTCAGGTTTACTGTATCCCTCTGATCTTCTTATTGACGATGAAGCACAGAAATTGCATCGGAATTAAATACAAAAGGCACAACGCCGACTTAAGTACAAGAAAACTGACTCTTCTTACTGCCTATGTTTTGAACCATTCCTGTGACACTAGTTATAGATTCCGATGCTTCACTTCAGGTTTACTGTATCCCTCTCACCTTCATGTTGACGATGAAACACAGAAATTGCATCGCAATTAAATACAAAAATCACAATGCCCACTTAAGTACAAGAAAACTGACTCTTCTTACTGTCTATGTTATGAAATTTTCCTATGACACTAGTTATAGATTCCGATGCCTCACTTAAAGTTTACTGTATCCCTCTGACCTTCTTATTGACGATGAAACACAGAAATTTCATCGGCATGAAATACAAATGGCACAATGCCGACTTAAGTACAAGAGGACTGACTCTTCGTACTGTCTATGTTGTGAAACATTCCTGTTACACTAGTTATAGATTTCAATGCTTCACTTCAGATTACTGTATCCCTCTGACCTTCTTACTGACGATGAAACACAGATATTGCATTGGGATTAAATACAAAAGGCACAATGCCGACTTAAGTACAAAAAACTGACTCTTCTCACTATCTATGATTTGAACCATTCCTGTGAATCTAGTTATAGATTCCGATGCTTCACTTCGGGTTTACTGTATCCCTCTGACGTTCGTATTGACGATGACACACAGAAATTACATCGGAATTAAATACAAAAGGCACAATGCCGACTTAAGTACAAGAAAACTGACTCTTCTTACTGTCTATGTTTTGAACCATTCCTGTGACACTAGTTGTAGATTCTGATGCTTCACTTCAGGTTTACTGTATCCCTCTGTCCGCCTTATTGACGATGAAACATAGAAATTGCATCGGAATTAAATACAAGAGGCACAATGCCGACTCAAGTACAACAAGACTGGCGCTTCTTATTGTCCATGTTTTGAACCGTTCCTGTGACACTAGTTATAGATTCCGATGCTTCACTTCAGGATTACTGTATCCCTCTGACCTTCTTATTGACGGTGAAACACACAAATTGCATCGGAATTAAATACAAATGGCACAATGCCTACTTAAGTACTAGAAGACTGACTCTTCCTAATGTCTATGTTTTGAACCATTCCTGTGATACTAGTTATAGATTCCGATGCTTCACTTCAGGTTTACTGTATCCCTCTGACCTTCTTATTGACGATGAAACACAGAAATTGCATCGGAATTAAATACAAAAGGCTCAATGCCGACTCAAGTACAAGAAGACTGGCTCTTCTAACCGTCTATGTTTTGAACCATTCCTGTGACACTAGTTATAGATTCAGATGCTTCACTTCAGGTTTAGTGTATCCCTCTGATCTTCTTATTGACGATGAAGCACAGAAATTGCATCGGAATTAAATAGAAAAGGCACAATGCCGACATAAGAACAAGAAGACTCACCCTTCTTATTGTCTAAGTTTTGAACCATTCCTGTGACACTAGTTATTGATTCAGATGCTTCACTTCATGTTTACTGTATCAATGTGACCTTCTTATTGACGATGAAACACAGAAATTGCATCGGAATTAAATACAAAAGGCACAATGCCGACTTCAGTACTAGAAGACTGACTCTTCCTACTGTCTATGTTTTGAACCATTCCTGTGACACTAGTTATAGATTCCGATGCTTCACTTCAGGTTTACTGTAACCCTCTGACCTTCTTATTGACGATGAAGCACAGAAATTGCATCGGAATTAAATACAAAAGGCACAATGCCGACTTAAGTACAATTAAACTGACTCTTCTTACTGTCTATGTTTTGAACCATTCCTGTGACACTAGTTATAGATTCCGATGCTTCACTTCAGGTTTACTGTATCCCTCTCACCTTCATGTTGACGATGAAACACAGAAATTGCATCGGAATTATATACAAGTGGCACAATGCCGACTTAAGTACAAGTAAACTGACCCTTCTTACCGTCTATGTTTTAACCATTCCTGTGACACTAGTTATAGATTCCGATGCTTCACTTCAGGTTTACTGTATCCCTCTGACCTTCATAGAGACGATGAAACACACAAATTACATCGGAATTATATACAAGTGGCACAATGCCGACTTCAGTACAAGAAGACTGACCCTTCTTATTGTCTAAGTTTTGAACCATTCCTGTGACACTAGTTATTGATTCAGATGCTTCACTTCATGTTTACTGTATCCCTGTGACCTTCTTACTGACGATGAAACACAGAAATTGCATCGGAATTAAATATAAAAGGCACAATGCCGACTTCAGTACTAGAAGACTGACTCTTCCTACTGTCTATGTTTTGAACCATTCCTGTGACACTAGTTATAGATTCCGATGCTTCACATCAGGTTAACTGTAACCCTCTGATCTTCTTATTGGCGATGAAGCACAGAAATTGCATCGGAATTAAATACAAAAGGCACAATGCCGACTTAAGTACAAGAAAACTGACTCTACTTACTGCCTATGTTTTGAACCATTCCTGTGACACTAGTTATAGATTCCGATGCTTCACTTCAGGTTTACTGTATCCCTCTCACCTTCATGTTGACGATGAAACACAGAAATTGCATCGGAATTATATACAAGTGGCACAATGCCGACTTAAGTACAAGTAAACTGACCCTTCTTACCGTCTATGTTTTAACCATTCCTGTGACACTAGTTATAGATTCCGATGCCTCACTTCAAGTTTACTGTATCCCTCTGACCTTCTTATTGACGATGAAACACAGAAATTTCATCAGCATGAAATACAAATGGCACAATGCCGACTTAAGTACAAGAAGACTGACTCTTCGTAGTGTCTATGTTGTGAAACATTCCTGTTACACTAGTTATAGATTTCGATGCTTCACTTCAGATTACTGTATCCCTCTGACCTTCTTACTGACGATGAAACACAGATATTGCATCGGGATTAAATACAAAAGGCACAATGCCGACTTAAGTACAAAAAACTGACTCTTCTTATTGTCTAAGTTTTGAACCATTCCTGTGACACTAGTTACAGATTCCGATTCTTCACTTCAGGTTTACTGTATCCCTCTGCCCTTTCTATTGACGATGAAACACTGAAATTGCATCTTAGTTAAATACAAAAGGCTCAATGCCGACATAAGTACAGGAAGACTGACTCTTCTTACCGTCTATGTTTTGAACCATTCCTGTGACACTAGTTATAGATTCCGATGCTTCACTCCAGTTTTGCCATATTCCTCTGACCTTCTTATCGACGTGAAACACAGAAATTGCATCGGAATTAAATACAAATGCACAATGCCGACTTAAGTACAAGAAAACTGAATCTTCTTACTGTCTATGTTTTGAACTATTCCTGTGACACTAGTTATAGATTCCGATGCTTCACTCCAGTTTTGCCATATTCCTCTGACCTTCTTATCGACGTGAAACACAGAAATTGCATCGGAATTAAATACAAATGCACAATGCCGACTTAAGTACAAGAAAACTGAATCTTCTTACTGTCTATGTTTTGAACTATTCCTGTGACACTAGTTATACTTTCCGATGCTTCACTTCAGGTTTACTGTATGCCTCCGACCGTCTTATTGACGATGTAACACCGAGATTGAATCGGATTTAAATACAAAGGGCATAATCCCCACTTAAGTACAAGAAAACTGAGTCTTCTTACTGTCTATGTTTTGAACCATTCCTGTGACACTAGTTATAGATTCCGATGCTTCACTTCAGGTTTACTGTATCCCTCTGACCTTCATATTGACGATGAAACTCAGATATTGCTTCGGAATTAAATACAAAAGGCACAATGCCGACTTAAGTACAAGAAAACTGACGCTTGTTACTGTTTATGTTTTGAACCATTCCTGTGACACTAGTTATAGATTCCGATGCTTCACTTCATGTTTACTGTATCCCTGTGACCTTCTTATTGACGATGAAACACAGAAATTGCATCGGAATAAAATACAAAAGGCGCAATGCCGACTTCAGTACAAGATAACTGACTCTTTTTACTGTCTATGTTTTCAACCATTCCTGTGACACTAGTTATAGATTCCGATGCTTCATCACAGGTTTACTGTATCCCTCTGACCTTCATATGGACGATGAAACACAGAAATTGCATTGGAATAAAATACAAATGGTACAATGCCGACCTAAGTACAAGAAAACTAACTCTTCTTACTGTCTATGTTTTGAACCATTCCTGTGACACTAATTATAGATTCCGATACTTCACTTGGGGTTTACTGTATCCCTCTGACCTTCTTATTGACGATGAAACACAGAAATTGCGTCGGAATTAAATACAAAAGGCACAATGCCGTCTTAAGTACAAGAAAACTGATGCTTCTTAATGTTTATGTTTTGAACCATTCCTGTGACACTAGTTATAGATTCGGATGCTTCACTTCAGGTTTCCTATATCCCTGAGACCTTCTTTTTGACGATGAGACACAGAAATTGCATCGGAATTAAATACAAATGCACAATGCCGACTTAAGTACAAGAAAACTGAATCTTCTTACTGTCTATGTTTTGAACTATTCCTGTGACACTAGTTATACTTTCCGATGCTTCACTTCAGGTTTACTGTATCCCTCCGACCGTCTTATTGACGATGTAACACCGAAATTGAATCGGAATTAAATACAAAGGGCATAATCCCCACTTAAGTACAAGAAAACTGAGTCTTCTTACTGTCTATGTTTTGAACCATTCCTGTGACACTAGTTATAGATTCCGATGCTTCATCACAGGTTTACTGTATCCCTCTGACCTTCATATGGACGATGAAACACAGAAATTGCATCCGAATTAAATACAAAAGGCACAATGCCGACTTAAGTACAAAAAACTGACTCTACTTACTGTCTATGTTTTGAACCATTCCTGTGACACTAGTTATAGATTCCGATGCTTCTCTTCAGGTTTACTGTATCCCTCTGACCTTCTTATTGACGATGACACACAGAAATTGCATCGGAATTAAATACAAAAGGCATAATGCCGACTTAAGTACAAGAAAACTGACGCTTCTTACTGTTTATGTTTTGAACCATTCCTGTGACACTAGTTATAGATTCCGATGCTTCACTTCAGGTTTACTGTATCCCTGTGACCTCCTTATTGACGATGAAACACAGAAATTGCATCGGAATTAAATACAAAAGGCACAATGCCGACTTAAGAACAAGAAAACTGACTCTTCTTACTGTCTATGCTTTGAACCATTCCTGTGACACTAGTTGTAGATTCCGATGCTTCACTTCAGGTTTACTGTATCCCTCTGACCATCTTATTGACGATGAAACACAGAAATTGCATCGGAATTAAACACAAAGGGCACATTGCCGACTTAAGTAATAGAAGACTGACTCTTCCTACTGTCTACATTTTTAACCATTCCTGTGACACTAGTTATAGATTCCGATGCTTCACGTCAGGTTTACTGTATCCCTCTGACATTCTTATTGACGATGAAACACAGAAATTGCATCGGAATTAAATACAAAATGCTCAATGCCGACTCAAGTACAAGACGACTGGCTCTTCTTGCCGTCGATGTTTTGAACCATTCCTGTGACACTAGTTATTGATTCAGATGCTTCACTTCAGGTTTACTGTATCCCTCTGACCTTCTTATTGACGATGAAACACAGAAATTGCATCGGAATTAAATACAAAAGACACAGTACCGACTCAAGTACAAGCAGACTGGCACTTCTTACTGTCAATGTTGGAACCATTCCTGTGACACTAGTTATAGATTCCGATGCTTCACTTCAGGTTTACAGTATCCCTCTGACCTTCATATTGACGATGACACACAGAAATTACATCGGAATTATATATAAGTGGCACAATGCCGACTTAAGTACAAGAAGACTGACCCTTCTTATTGTCTGTTTTTTGAACCATTCCTGTGACACTAGTTATAGATTCCAATACTTCACTTCAGGTTTACTATTTCCCTCTGACATTCTTATTGACGATAAAAACACAGAAATTGCATCTTAGGTAAATACAAACGGCTCAATGATGAGTTCAGTACAGGAAGATTGACTCTTCTTACCGTCTATGTTCTGAACCATTCCTGTGACACTAGTTACAGTTTCCGATGCTTCACTTCAGTTTTACTGTATCCCTCTCACCTTCTTATTGACGATGAAACACAGAAATTGCATCGGAATTAAATACAAAAGGCTCAATGCCGACTCAAGTACAAGACGACTGGCTCCTCTCGCCGTCTATGTTTTGAACCATTCCTGTGACACTAGTTATTGATTCAGATGCTTCACTTCAGGTTTACTGTATCCCTCTGAACTTCTTATTGACGATGAAACACAGAAATTGCATCGGAATTAAATACAAAACACACAATGCCGACTCAAGTACGAGCAGACTGGCTCTTCTTACTGTCTATGTTAGAACCATTCCTGTGACACTAGTTATAGATTCCGATGGTTCACTTCAGGTTTACAGTATCCCTCTGACCTTCATATTGACGATGGCACACAGAAATTACATCGGAATTATATACAAGTGGCACAATGCCGACTTAAGTGCAAGAAGACTGACCCTTCTTATTGTCTGTGTTTTGAACCATCCTGTGACACTAGTTATAGTTTCCGATACTTCACTTCAGGTTTACTGTATCCCTCTGACATTCTTATTGACGATAAAAACACAGAAATTGCATCTTAGGTAAATACAAAATGCTCAATGCCGACTTCAGTACAGGAAGATTGACCCTTCTTACCGTCTATGTTTTGAACCATTCCTGAGACACTAGTTATAGATTCCGATGATTCACTTCAGTTTTACTGTATCCCTCTCACCTTTTTATTGACGATGAAACACAGACATTGCATCGGAATTAAATACAAAAGGCACAATGCCGACTTAAGTACTAGGAGACTGACTCTTCCTACTGACTATGTTTTGAACCATTCCTGTGACACTACTTATAGATTCTGATGCTTCACTTCAGGTTTACCGCAACCCTCTGACCTTCTTATTGACGATGAAGCACAGAAATTGCATCGGAATTAAATACAAAAGGCACAATGTGGACTTAAGTACAAGAAAACTGACTCTTCTTACTGTCTATGTTTTGAACCATTCCCGTAACACTAGTTATAGATTCAGATGCTTTACTTCAGGTTTACTGTATGCCTCTGTCCGCCTTATTGACGATGAAACACAGAAAATGCATCGGAATTTAATACAAGAGGCACAATGAAGACTCAAGTACAAGAAGACTGGCTCTTCTTATCGTCTATGTTTTGAACCATTCCTGTGACACTAGTTATCGATTCCGATGCTTCACTTGAGGATTACTGTATCGCTCTGACCTTCTTATTGACGATGAAACACAGAAATTGCATCGGAATTAAATACAAAAGGCACAATGCCGACTTAAGTACTAGAAGACTGACTATTCCTACTGTCTATATTTTGAACCATTCCTGTGACACTAGTTATAGATTCCGATGCTTCACTTCTGGTTTACAGTATCCCTCTGACCTTCATATTGACGATGACACACAGTAATTACATCGGAATTATATACAAGTGGCACAATGCCGACTTAAGTACAAGAAGACTGACCCTTCTTATTGTCTGTGGTTTGAACCATTCCTGTGACACTAGTTATAGATTCCGATACTTCACTTCAGGTTTACTGTATCCCTCTGACATTCTTATTGACGATAAAAACACAGAAATTGTATCTTAGGTAAATACAAAATGCCCAATGCCGACTTCAGTACAGGAAGATTGACTCTTCTTACCGTCTATGTTTTGAACCATTCCTGTGACACTAGTTATAGATTCAGATGCTTTACTTCAGGTTTACTGTATGCCTCTGTCCGCCTTATTGACGATGAAACACAGAAAATGCATCGGATTTTAGTACAAGAGGCACAATGCCGACTCAAGTACAAGAAGACTGGCTCTTCTTATTGTCTATATTTTGAACCATTCCTATGACACTAGTTATAGATTCCGATGCTTCACTTCAGGTTTACTGTATCCCTCTGACCTTCTTACTGACGATGAAACACAGAAATTGCATCGGAATTAAATACAAAAGGCTCAATGCCGACTCAAGTACAAGACGACTGGCTCTTCTTACCGTCTATGTTTTGAACCATTCCTGTGACACTAGTTATAGATTCAGATGCTTTACTTCAGGTTTACTGTATGCCTCTGTCCGCCTTATTGACGATGAAACACAGAAAATGCATCGGAATTTAATACAAGAGGCACAATGAAGACTCAAGTACAAGAAGACTGGCTCTTCTTATCGTCTATGTTTTGAACCATTCCTGTGACACTAGTTATCGATTCCGATGCTTCACTTCAGGTTTACTGTGTGCCTCTGTCCGCCTTATTGACGATGAAACACAGAAAATGCATCGGAATTTAATACAAGAGGCACAATGCCGACTTAAGTACTAGAAGACCGACTCTTCCTACTGTCTATATTTTGAACCATTCCTATGACACTAGTTATAGATTCCGATGCTTCACTTCTGGTTTACAGTATCCCTCTGACCTTCATATTGACGATGACACACAGTAATTACATCGGAATTATATACAAGTGGCACAATGCCGACTTAAGTACAAGAAGACTGACCCTTCTTATTGTCTGTGGTTTGAACCATTCCTGTGACACTAGTTATAGATTCCGATACTTCACTTCAGGTTTACTATTTCCCTCTGACATTCTTATTGACGATAAAAACACAGAAATTGCATCTTAGGTAAATACAAACGGCTCAATGATGAGTTCAGTACAGGAAGATTGACTCTTCTTACCGTCTATGTTCTGAACCATTCCTGTGACACTAGTTACAGTTTCCGATGCTTCACTTTAGTTTTACTGTATCCCTCTCACCTTCTTATTGACGATGAAACACAGAAATTGCATCAGAAATAAATACAAAAGCAACAATGCCGACTCAAGTACAAGCAGGCTGGCTCTTCTTACTGTCTATGTTAGAACCATTCCTGTGACACTAGTTATAGATTCCGATGCTTCACTTCAGGTTTACAGTATCTCTCTGGCCTTCATATTGACGATGATACACAGAAATTACATCGGAATTATACACAAGTGGCACAATGCCCACTTAAGTACAAGAAGACTGACCCTTCTTATTGTCTATGTTTGAATCATTCCTGTGACACTAATTATAGATTCCGATACTTCACTTCATGTTTACTGTATCCCTCTGACATTCTTATTGACGATAAAAACACAGAAATTGCATCTTAGGTAAATACAAAATGCTCAATGCCGACTTCAGTACAGGAAGATTGACTCTTCTTACCGTCTATGCTTTGAACCATTCCTGTGACACTAGTTATAGATTCCGATGCTTCACTTCAGGTTTACTGTATCCCTCTGACCTTCTTATTGACGATGAAGCACAGAAATTGCATCGGAATTAAATACAAAAGGCCCAATGCCGACTTAGGTACAAGAAAACTGACGCCTCTTACTGTTAATGTTTTGAACCATTCCTGTGACACTAGTTATAGATTCCGATGCTTCACTTTAGGTTTACTGTATCCCTGTGACCCTCTTATTGACGATGAAACACAGAAATTGCATCGGAATTAAATACAAGAGGCACAATGCCGACTTAAGTACAAGAAAACTGACTTTTCTTACTGTCTATGTTTCGAACCATTCCGGTGACAATAGTTATAGATTCCGATGCTTCACTTCAGGTTTACTGTAACCCTCTGACCTTCTTATTGACGATGAAACACAGAAATTGCATCGGAATTAGATACAAAAGGCACAATGCCGACTTAAGTACAAGAAAACTGACTCTTCTTACTATCTATGTTTTGAACCATTCCTGTGACACTAGTCATAGATTCAGATGCTTCACTTCAGGTTTACTGTATCCTTCTGACCTTCTTATTGACGATAAAACACAGAAATTGTTACGGAATTAAATACAAAAGGCACAATACCGACTCAAGTACAAGAGGACTGGCTCTTCTTTTTGTCTATTTTTTGAAACTTTCCTGTGAGACCGGATTTAGATTCCGAAGCTTCACTTCAGGTTTACTGTAGCCCTGTGACCTTCTTATTGACGATGAACTACAGAAATTGCATCGGAATTAAATACAAAAGGCACAATGCCGACTTCAGTACTAGGAGACTGACTCTTTCTACTGTCTATGTTTGAACCATTCCTGTGACACTAGTTATAGATTCCGATGCTTCACTTCAGGTTTACTGTAACCCTCTGACCTTCTTATTGACGATGAAGCACAGAAATTGCATCGAAATTAAATACAAAAGGCACAATGCGGACTTAAGTACAAGAAAACTAACTCTTCTTTCTGTCTATGTTTTGAACCATTCCTGTGACACTAGTTATAGATTCAGATGCTTCATTTCAGGTTTACTGTATCCTTCTGTTCGCCTTATTGACGATGAAACACAGAAAATGCATCGGAATTTAACACAAGAGGCACAATGCCGACTCAAGTACAAGAAGGCAGGCTCTTCTTATTGTCTATGTTTTGAACCATTCCTGTGACACTAGTTATAGATTCCGATGCTTCACTTCAGGTTTACTGTATCCCTCTGACCTTCTTAGTGACGATGAAACACAGAAATTGCATCGGAATTAAATACAAAAGGCTCAATGCCGACTCAAGTACAAGAAGACTGGCTCTTCTTACCGTCTATGTATTGAACCATTCCTGTGACACTAGTTATTGATTCAGATGCTTCACTTCAGGTTTACTGTATCCCTCTGACCTTCTTATTTTTCGATGAAGCACAGAAATTGCATCGGATTTAAATACAAAAGGCACAATGCCGACTTAAGTACAAGAGAATTGATGCTCCTTACTGTTAATGTTTTGAACCATTCCTGTGACACTAGTCATAGATTCAGATGCTTCACTTCAGGTTTACTGTATCCCTCGGTCTGCCTTGTTGACGATGAAACACAGAAATTGCATAGGAATTAAATACAAGAGGCACAATGCCGACTCAAGTACAAGTAGACTGGCTCTTCTTATTGTCAATGCTTTGAACCATTCCTGTGACACTAGTTATAGATTCCGATGCTTCACTTCAGGATTACTGTATCCCTCTGACCTTCTTATTGACGATGAAACACAGAAATTGCATCCGAATTAAATACAAAAGGCACAATGCCGACATAAGTACTAGAAGACTGACTCCTCCTACTGTCTATATTTTGAACCATTCCCGTGACACTAGTTATAGATTCCGATGCTTCAGTTCAGGTTTACTGTATCCCTCTGACCTTCCTATTGACGATGAAACACAGAAATTGCATCGGAATTAAATACAAAATGCACAATGCCGACTCAAGTACAAGCAGACTGGCTCTCCTTACTGTCTATGTTAGAACCATTCCTGTGACACCAGTTATAGATTCTGATGCTTCACGTCAGGTTTACTGTATCCCTCTGACCTTCATATTGACGATGAAACACAGAAAGTACGTCGGAATTATATACAAGTGGCACAATGCCGACTTAAGTACAAGAAGACTGACCCTTCTCATGTCTATGTTTTGAACCATTCCTGTGACACTAGTTATAGATTCCGATGCTTCACTTCAGGTATACAGTATCCTTCTGACCTTCTTATTGACGATCAAACACAGAAATTGCATCGGAATTAAATACAAAAGGCACAATGCCGACATAAGTACAAGAAAACTGACTCTTCTTACTGTCTATATTTGAACTATTCCTGTGACACTAGCTATAGATTCCGATGCTTCACTTCAGGTTTACTGTATCCCTCCGACCGTCTTATTGACGATGTAACACCGAAATTGATTCGGAATTAAATAGAAAAGCACAATGCCCACTTAAGTACAAGAAAACTGACTCTCCTTACTGTCTATGTTTCTAACCATTCCTGTGACACTAGTTATAGATTCCGATGCCTCACTTCAGGTTTACTGTATCCCTCTGACCTTCTTATTGACGATGAAACACAGAAATTCCATCGGCATGAAATACGAAACGCGCAATGCCGACTTAAGTACAAGAAACCTGACTCTTCGTACTGTCTATGTTTTGAAACATTCCTGTCCCACTAGTTATAGATTCCGATGCTTCAATTCAGGTTTACTGTATCCCTCTGACCTTCATATTGGCGATGAAACACAGAAATTGCATCCGAATTAAATACAAAAGGCACAATGCCGACTTAAGTACAAGAAAACTGACTCTTCTTACTGTCTATGTTTTGAACCATTCCTGTGACACTAGTTACTGATTCCGATGCTTCACTTCAGGTTTACTGTATCCCTCTGACCCTCCTATTGACGATGAAACACAGAAATTGCATCGGAATTAAATACGAAAATCACAATGCCGACTTATGTACTAGCAAACTGACTCTTCCTACTGTCTATGCTTTGAACCATTCCTGTGACACAAGTTATAGATTACGATGCTTCACTTCCCGTTTACTGTATCGCTCTGACCTTCTTATTGACGATGAAACACAGAAATTGCATCGGAATTAAATACAAAAGGCTCAATGCCGACTCAAGTAGAAGAAGACTTGCTCTTCTTACTGTCTATGTTCGAACCATTCCTGTGACACTAGTTATAGATTCCGGTGCTTCACTTCAGGTTTACTGTATCACTCTGACCTTCTTATTGACGATGAAACACAGAAATTGCTTCGCATTAAAATATAAAAGGCACAATGCCGACTTAAGAACAAAAAGACTGATCCTTCTTACTCTCTATACTTTGAACCATTCCTGTGACACCAGTTATAGATTCCGATGCTTCACTTCAGGTTTACTGTATCCCTCTGACCTTCTTATAGACGATGAAACACAGATATTGCATCGGAATTAAATATAAAAGGCACAATGCCGACTTAAGTACAAAAAGAGTGATTCTTCTTACTCTCTATGTTTAGAACCATTCCTGTGACACTAGTTATAGATACCGATGCTTCACTTCAGGTTTACTGTAACCCTCTGACCTTCTTATTGACGATGAAGCACAGAAATTGCATCGGAAATAAATGCAAAAGGCACAATGCCGACTTAAGTACAAGAAAACTGACTCTTCTTACTGTCTATGTTTTGAACCATACCTGTGACACTAGTTATAGATTCCGATGCTTCACTTCAGGATTACTGTATCCCTCTGACCTTCTTGTTGACGATGAAACACAGTAATTGCATCGGAATTAAATACTAAGGTCACAATGCCGACGTGAGTACTAGAAGACTGACTCTTCCTACTGTCTATGTTTTCAACCATTCCTGTGACACTAGTTATAGATTCCGATGCTTCACTTCAGGATTACTGTATCGCTCTGACCTTCTTATTGACGATGAAACACAGAAATTTCATCGGAATTAAATACAAAAGGCACAATGCCGACTCAAGTACAAGCAGACTGGCTCTTCTTACTGTCTATATTTTGAACCATTCCTGTGACACTAGTTATAGGTTCCTATGCTTCACTTCAGGTTTACTGTATCCCTCTGAATTTCATATTGACGATGAAACACAGAAATTACATCGGAATTATATACAAGTGGCACAATGCCGACTTAAGTACAAGAAGACTGACCCTACTTATTGTCTACGATTTGAACCATTCCTGTGACACTAGATATAGATTCCGATACTTTACTTCAGGTTTACTGTATTCCTCTGACCTTCTTATTGACGTGAAACACAGAAATTGCATCTTAGTTAAATACAAAAGGCTCAATGCCGACTTAAGTACAGGGAGACTGACTCTTCTTACCGTCTATGTTTGAACCATTCCTGTGACACTAGTTATAGATACCAATGCTTCACTTCAGGTTTACTGTATCCCTCTGACCTTCTTATTGACGATCAAACACAGAAATTGCATCGGAATTAAATACAAAGGCACAATGCCGACTCAAGTACAAGAGGACTGGCTCTTCTTACTGTCTATGTTTTGGACCTTTCCTGTGAGACCGGATTTAGATTCCGATGCTTCACTTCAGGTTTACTGTATCCCTTGGACCTTCTTTATGACGACGAAACACAGACACTGCATCGGAATTATATAGAAAAGCCACAATGTCGACTTAAGTACAAGAAAACTGACTCTTCTTACTGTCTATGTTTTGAAATATTCCTGTGACACTAGCTATAGATTCCGTGCATCACTTCAGGTTTATTGTATCCCTCCGTCGTTCTTATTGATGACGAAACACAGAAATTTCATCGGAATTAAATACAAAAGGCACAATGCCGACTTAAGTATAAGAAAACTGACTCTTCTTACTGTCTATGCTTTGAACCATTCCTGTGACACTAGTTATAGATTCCGATGCTTCACTTCAGGTTTACTGTATCCCTCTGACCTTCTTATTGACGATGAAACACAGAAATTTCATCGGAATTAAATACAAAGGGCACAATGCCGACGTAAGTACTAGAAGACTGACTCTTCCTACTGTCTATGTTTTGAACCATTCCTGTGACACTAGTTATAGATTCCGATACTTCACTTCAGGTTTACTGTATCCCTCTGACCCTCTTATTGACGATGAAACACAGAAATTGCATCTTAGTTAAATACAAAAGGCTCAATGCCGTCTTAAGTACAGGGAGACTGACTCTTCTTACTGTCTATGTTTTGAACCATTACTGTGACACTAGTTATAGATTCCGATGCTTCACTTCAGGTTTACTGTAACCCTCTGCCCTTTTTATTGTCGATGAAACACAGATATTGCATCGGAATTAAATACAAAAGGCACAATGCCGACTTAAGTACTAGAAGACTGACCATCCTTACTGTCTATGTTTTGAACTATTCCTGTGTCACTAGTTATAGATTCCGATCCTGCACTTCAGGTTTACTGTATCACTCTGACCTTCTTATTGACGATGGAACACAAAAATTGCATCGGAATTAAATACAAAAGACACAATGCCGACTCAAGTAAGAGAAGACTGGCTCTTTTTACAGTCTATGTTTTGATCCTTTCCTGTGAGATCGGTTTTAGGTTCCGATGCTTCACCTCAGGTCTACTGTATCCCGCTGACCTTCTTATTGACGATGAAGCACAGATATTGCATCGGAATTAAATCCAAAAGGCACAATGCCGACTTAAGTACAAGAAAACTGACTCTTCTTACTGTCTATGTTTTGAACCATTCCTGTAACACTAGTTATAGATTCTGATGCATCACTTCAGGTTTACTGTATCCCTCTGTCCGCCTTATTGACGATGAAACACAGAAATTGCATCGGAATTAAATAGAAGAGGCACAATGCCGACTCAAGTAGAAGAAGACTAAATCTTCTTACTGTCTATGTTTTGAACCATTCCTGTGACACTAGTTATAGATTCCGATGCTTCGCTTCAGGATTACTGTATCCCTCTGACCTTCTTATTGACGATGAAACACAGAAATCGCATCGGAGTTGAATACAAAGGGAACAATGCCGACTTAAGTACTAGAAGACTGACTCTTCGTACTCCCTATGTTTTGAACCATTCTGTGACACTAGTTATTGATTCCGATGCTTCACTTCAGGTTTACTGAATCCCTCTGACCTTCTTATTGACGATGAAACACAGAAATTGCATCGGAATTAAATACAAAAGGCTCAATGCCGACTCAAGTATAAGAAGACTGGCTCTTCTTACCGTCTATGTTTTGAACCATTCCTGTGACACTAGTTATGAATTCCGATGCTTCACTTCAGGTTTACTGTATCCCTCTGACCTTCATATTGACGATGAAACACAGAAATTACATCGGAATTATATACAAGCGGCACAATGCCGACTTAAGTACAAGAAGATTGACCCTTCTTATTGTCTACGATTTGAACCATTCCTGTGACACTAGTTATAGATTCCGATACTTCACTTCAGGTTTACTGTATCCCTCTGACCTTCTTATTGACGATGAAACACAGAAATTGCATCTTAGTTAAATACAAAAGGCTCAATGCCGACTTAAGTACAGGGAGACTGACGCTTCTTACCGTCTATGTTTTGAACCAATCCTGTGAAACTAGTTATAGATTCCGATGCTTCACTTCAGGTTTACTGTATCCCTCTGACCTTCATATTGACGATCAAACACAGAAATTGCGTCGGAATTAAATACAAAAGGCACAATGCCGACCCAAGTACAAGAGGACTGGCTCTTCTTACTGTCTATGATTCGAACCTTTCCTGTGAGACCGGATTTAGATTCCGATGCTTCACTTCAGGTTTACTGTATCCCTTGGACATTCTTATAGACGACGAAACACAGAAATTGCATCGGAATTAAATAGAAAAGCACAATGCCGACTTAAGTACTAGAAAACTGACTCTTCTTACTGCCTTTGTTATGGACCATTCCTGTGACACTAGTTATACATACCGATGCTTCACTTCAGGTTCACTGATTCCCTCTGACCGTCTTATTGACGATGAAACACAGAAATTGCATCGGAATTAAATACAAAAGGCACAATGCCGACTCAAGTACAAGAAGACTGGCTCTTCTTACTGTCTATGATTTGAACCATTCCTGTGAGACCGGTTTTAGATTCCGATGCTTCACCTCTGGTTTACTGTATCCCTTGGACTTTCTTATTGACGACGAAACACAGAAACTGCTTTGGAAATAAATAGAAAAGCCACAATGTCGACTTAAGTACAAGAAAACTGACTCTTCTTACTGTCTATGTTTTGAAACATTCCTGTGACACTAGTTATAGATTCCCTGCATAACTTCAGGTTTATTGTATCCCTCTGACCTTCTTATTGATGACGAAACACAGAAATTGCATCGGAATTAAATACAAAAGGCACAATGCCGACATAAGTATAAGAAAACTGACTCTTCTTACTGTCTATGATTTGAACCATTACTGAGACACTAGTTATAGATTCCGATGCTTCACTTCAGGTTTACTGTATCCCTCTGACCTTCGTATTGACGATAAAACACAGATATTGCATCGGAATTAAATACAAAAGGCACAATGCCGACTTAAGTACAAAAAGACTGACTCTTCTTACTCTCTATGATTTGAACCATTCCTGTGACCCTAGTTATAGATTCCGATGCTTCACTTCGGGTTTACTGTAACCCTCTGACCTTCTTATTGACGATGAAACACAGATATTGCATCGGAATTAAATACAAAAGGCACAATGCCAACTCAAGTAATAGAAGACTGACCATCCTTACTATCTATGTTTTGAACTATTCCTGTGTCACTAGTTATAGATTCCGATCGTGCACTTCAGGTTTACCGTATCACTCTGACCTTCTTATTGACGATGAAACACAAAAATTACATCGGAATTAAATACAAAACGCACAATGCCGACTCAAGTAAGAGAAGACTGGCTCTTCTTACTGTCTATGCTTTGATCCTTTCCTGTGAGATCGGTTTTAGGTTCCGATGCTTCACCTCAGGTTTACTGTATCCCGCTGACCTTCTTATTGACGATGAAGCACAGAAATTGCATCGCATTAAATACAAAAGGCACAATGCCGGCTTAAGTACAAGAAAACTGACTCTTCTTACTGTCTATGTTTTGAACCATTCCTGTGACACTAGTTATAGATTCAGATGCTTCACTTCTGGTTTACTGTATCCCTCAGTCCGCCTTATTGATGATGAAACACAGAAATTGCATCGGAATTAAATACAAGAGGCTCAATGCCGACTCAAGTACAAGAAGACTGGCTCCTCTTATTGTCTATGTTTTGAACCATTCCTGTGACACTAGTTATAGATTCCGATGCTTCACTTCAGGATTACTGTATCCCTCTGACCTTCTTATTGACGATGAAACACAGAAATCGCATCGGAATTAAATACTAAGGGCACAATGCCGAATTAAGTACTAGAAGACTGACTCTTCCTACTCTCTATGTTTTGAACGATTCCTGTGACACTAGTTATAGATTCCGATGCTTAACTTTAGGTTTACTGAATCCCTCTGACCTTCTTATTGACGATGGAACACAGAAATTGCATCGGAATTAAATACAAAAGCCTCAATGCCGACTCAAGTATAAGAAGACTGGCTCTTCTTACCGTCTATGTTTTGAACCATTCCTGTGACACTAGTTACAGACTCCGATGCTTCACTTCCGGTTTACTGTATCCCTCTGACCTTCTTATTGACGATGAAACACAGAAATCGTTTCGGAATTAAATACAAAAGGCACAATGCCGACTCAAGTACAAGCAGACTGGCTCTTCTTACTATCTATGTTTTTAACCATTCCTGTGACACTAGTTATAGATTCCGATGCTTCACTTCAGGTTTACTGTATCCCTCTGACCTTCATATTGACGATGAAACACAGAAATTACATCGGAATTATATACAAGTGGCACAATGCCGACTTAAGTAGAAGAAGACTGACCCTTCTTATTGTCTGTGTTTTGAACCATTCCTGTGACACTTGTTATAGATTCCGATTCTTCACATCAGGTTTACTGTATAACTCTGACCTTCTTATTGACGATGAAACACAGAAATTGCATCTTAGTTAAATACTAAAGGCTCAATGCCAACTTAAGTACGGGGAGACTGACTCCTGTTACCGTCTATGTTTTGAACCATTCCTGTGACACTAGTTATAGATTCCGATGCTTCACTCCAGGTTGACTCTATCCCTCTGACCTTCTTATTGACGATCAAACACAGAAAATGCGTCGGAATTAAATACAAATGGCACACTGCCGACTCAAGTACAAGAGGACTGGCTCTTCTTACTGTCTATGTTTAAAACCTTTCCTGTGAGACCGGATTTAGATTCCGATGCTTCATTTCAGGTTTACTGTATCCCTTGGACTTTCTTATAGACGACGAAACACAAAAATTGCATCGGGATTAAATAGAAAAGCACAATGCCGATTTAAGTACAAGAAAACTGACTCTTCTTACTGCCTTTGTTATGGACCATTCCTGTGACACTAGTTATACATACCGATGCTTCACTTCAGGTTTACTGTATCCCTCTGACCGTCTTATTGACGATGAAACACAGAAATTGCATCGGAATTAAATATAAAAGGCACAATGCCGACTCAAGTACAAGAAGACTGGCTCTTCTTACTGTCTATGTTGTGAACCATTCCTGTGAGACCGGTTTTAGATTCCGATGCTTGTCTTCAGGTTAACTGTATCCCTTGGACCTTCTTATTGACGACGAAACACAGAAACTGCATTGGAATTAAATAGAAAAGCCACAATGTCGACTTAAGTACAAGAAAACTGACTCTTCTTACTGTCTATGTTATGAAACATTCCTGTGACACAAGTTATAGATTCCGTGCATAACGTCAGGTTTATTGTATCCCTCTGACCTTCTTATTGATGACGAAACACAGAAATTGCATCGGAATTAAATACAAAAGGCACAATGCCGACTCAAGTACAAGAAGACTGGCTCTTCTTACTGTCTATGCTTTGAACCTTTCCTGTGAGACCAGTTTTAGATTCCGATGCTTGACTTCAGTTTTACTGTATCCCTTGGACCATCTGATTGACGACGAAACATAGAAATTGCTTCGGAATTAAATAGAAAAGGCTCAAAGCCGACTTAACAACAAGAAAACTGACTCTTCTTACTGTCTATGTTTTGAACCATTCCTGACACACTAGTTATAGTTTCCGATGCTTCACTTCAGGTTTACTGTATCCCTCTGATTTTCTTATTGACGAAGAAACACAGATATTGCATCGTAATTAAATACAACAGACACAATGCCGACTGAAGTACAAAAAGACTGACTGTTCTTACTCTCTATGATTTGAACCATTCCTGTGACCCTAGTTATAGATTCCGATGCTACACTTCAGGTTTACTGTAACCCTCTGACCTTCTTATTGACGATGAAACACAGATATTGCATCGGAATTAAATACAAAAGGCACAATGCCAACTTAAGTAATAAAAGACTGACCATCCTTACTGTCTATGTTTTGAACTATTCCTGTGTCACTAGTTATAGATTCCGATCGTGCACTTCAGGTTTACCGTATCACTCTGACCTTCTTATTGACGATGAAACACAAAAATTTCATCGGAATTAAATACAAAACGCACAATGCCGACTCAAGTAAGAGAAGACTGGCTCTTCTTGCTGTCTATGCTCTGATCCTTTCCTGTGAGATCGGTTTTAGGTTCCGATGCTTCACCTCAGTTTTACTGTATCCCGCTGACCTTCTTATTGACGATGAAGCACAGAAATTGCATCGCATTAAATACAAAAGGCACAATGCCGGCTTAAGTACAAGAAAACTGACTCTTCTTACTGTCTATGTTTTGAACCACTCCTGTGACACTAGTTATAGATTCAGATGCTTCACTTCTGGTTTACTGTATCCCTCAGTCCGCCTTATTGACGCTGAAACACAGAAATTGCATCGGAATTAAATACAAGAGGCACAATGCCGACTCAAGTACAAGAAGACTGGCTCCTCTTATTGTCTATGTTTTGAACCATTCCTGTGACACTAGTTATAGATTCCGATGCTTCACTTCAGGATTACTGTATCCCTCTGACCTTCTTATTGCCGATGAAACACAGAAATCGCATCGGAATTAAATACTAAGGGCACAATGCCGACTTAAGTACTAGAAGACTGACTCTTCCTACTCTCTATGTTTTGAACCATTCCTGTGACACTAGTTATAGATTCCGATGCTTCACTTTAGGTTTACTGAATCCCTCTGACCTTCTTATTGACGATGGAACACAGAAATTGCATCGGAATTAAATACAAAAGGCTCAATGCCGACTCAAGTATAAGAAGACTGGCTCTTCTTACCGTCTATGTTTTGAACCATTCCTGTGACACTAGTTATAGACTCCGATGCTTCACTTCCGGTTTACTGTATCCCTCTGACCTTCTTATTGACGATGAAACACAGAAATCGTTTCGGAATTAAATACAAAAGGCACAATGCCGACTCAAGTACAAGCAGACTGGCTCTTCTTACTATCTATGTTTTTAACCATTCCTGTGACACTAGTTATAGATTCCGATGCTTCACTTCAGGTTTACTGTATCCCTCTGACCTTCATATTGACGATGAAACACAGAAATTACATCGGAATTATATACAAGTGGCACAATGCCGACTTAAGTAGAAGAAGACTGACCCTTCTTATTGTCTGTGTTTTGAACCATTCCTGTGACACTAGTTATACATACCGATGCTTCACTTCAGGTTTACTGTATCCCTCTGACCGTCTTATTGACGATGAAACACAGAAATTGCATCGGAATTAAATATAAAAGGCACAATGCCGACTCAAGTACAAGAAGACTGGCTCTTCTTACTGTCTATGTTGTGAACCACTCCTGTGAGACCGGTTTTAGATTCCGATGCTTGTCTTCAGGTTTACTGTATCCCTTGGACCTTCTTATTGACGACGAAACACAGAAACTGCATTGTAATTAAATAGAAAAGCCACAATGTCGACTTAAGTACAAGAAAACTGACTCTTCTTACTGTCTATGTTATGAAACGTTCCTGTGACACAAGTTATAGATTAGGTGCATAACGTCTGGTTTATTGTATCCCTCTGACCTTCTTATTGATGACGAAACACAGAAATTGCATCGGAATTAAATACAAAAGGCACAATGCCGACTCAAGTACAAGAAGACTTGCTCTTCTTACTGTCTATGCTTTGAACCTTTCCTGTGAGACCAGTTTTAGATTCCGATACTTGACTTCAGTTTTACTGTATCCCTTGGACCATCTGATTGACGACGAAACATAGAAATTGCTTCGGAATTAAATAGAAAAGGCTCAAAGCCGACTTAACAACAAGAAAACTGACTCTTCTTACTGTCTATGTTTTGAACCATTCCTGACACACTAGTTATAGTTTCCGATGCTTCACTTCAGGTTTACTGTGTCCCTCTGATTTTCTTATTGACGAAGAAACACAGATATTGCATCGTAATTAAATACAAAAGGCACAATGCCGACTTAAGTACAAAAAGACTGACTCTTCTTACTCTCTATGATTTGAACCATTCCTGTGACCCTAGTTATAGATTCCGATGCTTCACTTCAGGTTTACTGTAACCCTCTGACCTTCTTATTGACGATGAAACACAGATATTGCATCGGAATTAAATACAAAAGGCACAATGCCGGCTTAAGTACAAGAAAACTGACTCTTCTTACTGTCTATGTTATGAACCATTCCTGTGACACTAGTTATAGATTCCGATGCTTCACTTCAGGTTTACTGTATCCCTCTGACCTTCATATTGACGATGAAACACAGAAATTACATCGGAATTATATACAAGTGGCACAATGCCGACTTAAGTAGAAGAAGACTGACCCTTTTTATTGGCTATGTTTTGAACCATTCCTGTGACACTAGTTACTGATTCCGATACTTCACATCAGGTTTACTGTATCCCTCTGACCTTCTGATTGACGATGAAACACAGAAATTGCATCTTAGTTAAATACTAAAGGCTCAATGCCAACTTAAGTACGGGGAGACTGACTCCTCTTACCGTCTATGTTTTGAACCATTCCTGTGACACAAGTTATAGATTCCGATGCTTCACTCCAGGTTTACTGTATCCCTCTGACCTTCTTATTGACGATCAAACACAGAAAATGCGTCGGAATTAAATACAAAAGGCACACTGCCGACTCAAGTACAAGAGGACTGGCTCTTCTTACTGTCTATGTTTCGAACCTTTCCTGTGAGACCGGATTTAGATTCCGATGCTTCATTTCAGGTTTACTGTATCCCTTGGACCTTCTTATAGACGACGAAACACAAAAATTGCATCGGGATTAAATAGAAAAGCACAATGCCGATTTAAGTACAAGAAAACTGACTCTTCTTACTGCCTTTGTTATGGACCATTCCTGTGACACTAGTTATACATACCGATGCTTCACTTCAGGTTTACTGTATCCCTCTGACCGTCTTATTGACGATGAAACACAGAAATTGCATCGGAATTAAATATAATAGGCACAATGCCGACTCAAGTACAAGAAGACTTGCTCTTTTTACTGTCTATGTTGTGAACCATTCCTGTGAGACCGGTTTTAGACTCCAATGCTTGTCTTCAGGTTTACTGTATCCCTTGGACCTTCTTATTGACGACGAAACACAGAAACTGCATTGGAATTAAATAGAAAAGCCACAATGTCGACTTAAGTACAAGAAAACTGACTCTTCTTACTGTCTATGTTATGAAACATTCCTGTGACACAAGTTATAGATTCCGTGCATAACGTCAGGTTTATTGTATCCCTCCGACCTTCTTATTGCTGACGAAACACAGAAATTGCATCGGAATTAAATACAGAAGGCACAATGCCGACTCAAGTACAAGAAGACTGGCTCTTCTTACTGTCTATGCTTTGAACCTTTCCTGTGAGACCAGTTTTAGATTCCGATGCTTGACTTCAGGTTTACTGTATCCCTTGGACCATCTGATTGACGACGAAACATAGAAATTGCTTCGGAATTAAATAGAAAAGGCTCAAAGCCGACTTAACAACAAGAAAACTGACTCTTCTTACTGTCTATGTTTTGAACCGTTCCTGAGACACTAGTTATAGTTTCCGATGCTTCACTTCAGGTTTACTGTATCCCTCTGATTTTCTTATTGACGAAGAAACACAGATATTGCATCGTAATTAAATACAAAAAGCACAATGCCGACTTAAGTACAAGAAGACTGACCTTTCTTACTGTCTATGTTTTGAACCATTCCTGTGACACTAGTTATAGATTCCGATGCATCACTTCAGGTTTACTGTATCTCTATGATCTTCTCATTGACGATGAAACACAGATATTGCATCGGAATTAAATACAAAAGGCACAATGCCGACTTAAGTACAAGAAGACTGACCTTTCTTACTGTCTATGTTGTGAACCATTCCTGTGAGACCGGTTTTAGATTCCGATGCTTGTCTTCAGGTTTACTGTATCCCTTGGACCTTCTTATTGACGACGAAACACAGAAACTGCATTGGAATTAAATAGAAAAGCCACAATGTCGACTTAAGTACAAGAAAACTGACTCTTCTTACTGTCTATGTTATGAAACATTCCTGTGACACAAGTTATAGATTCCGTGCATAACGTCAGGTTTATTGTATCCCTCTGACCTTCTTATTGCTGACGAAACACAGAAATTGCATCGGAATTAAATACAAAAGGCACAATGCCGACTCAAGTACAAGAAGACTGGCTCTTCTTACTGTCTATGCTTAGAACCTTTCCTGTGAGACCAGTTTTAGATTCCGATGCTTGACTTCAGGTTTACTGTATCCCTTGGACCATCTGATTGACGACGAAACATAGAAATTGCTTCGGAATTAAGTAGAAAAGGCTCAAAGCCGACTTAACAACAAGAAAACTGACTCTTCTTACTGTCTATGTTTTGAACCATTCCTGAGACACTAGTTATAGTTTCCGATGCTTCACTTCAGGTTTACTGTATCCCTCTGATTTTCTTATTGACGAAGAAACACAGATATTGCATCGTAATTAAATACAACAGACACAATGCCGACTGAAGTACAAAAAGACTGACTGTTCTTACTCTCTATGATTTGAACCATTCCTGTGACCCTAGTTATAGATTCCGATGCTACACTTCAGGTTTACTGTAACCCTCTGACCTTCTTATTGACGATGAAACACAGATATTGCATCGGAATTAAATACAAAAGGCACAATGCCAACTTAAGTAATAAAAGACTGACCATCCTTACCGTCTATGTTTTGAACTATTCCTGTGTCACTAGTTATAGATTCCGATCGTGCACTTCAGGTTTACCGTATCACTCTGACCTTCTTATTGACGATGAAACACAAAAATTTCATCGGAATTAAATACAAAACGCACAATGCCGACTCAAGTAAGAGAAGACTGGCTCTTCTTACTGTCTATGCTCTGATCCTTTCCTGTGAGATCGGTTTTAGGTTCCGATGCTTCACCTCAGTTTTACTGTATCCCGCTGACCTTCTTATTGACGATGAAGCACAGAAATTGCATCGCATTAAATACAAAAGGCACAATGCCGGCTTAAGTACAAGAAAACTGACTCTTCTTACTGTCTATGTTTTGAACCACTCCTGTGACACTAGTTATAGATTCAGATGCTTCACTTCTGGTTTACTGTATCCCTCAGTCCGCCTTATTGACGCTGAAACACAGAAATTGCATCGGAATTAAATACAAGAGGCACAATGCCGACTCAAGTACAAGAAGACTGGCTCCTCTTATTGTCTATGTTTTGAACCATTCCTGTGACACTAGTTATAGATTCCGATGCTTCACTTCAGGATTACTGTATCCCTCTGACCTTCTTATTGCCGATGAAACACAGAAATCGCATCGGAATTAAATACTAAGGGCACAATGCCGACTTAAGTACTAGAAGACTGACTCTTCCTACTCTCTATGTTTTGAACCATTCCTGTGACACTAGTTATAGATTCCGATGCTTCACTTTAGGTTTACTGAATCCCTCTGACCTTCTTATTGACGATGGAACACAGAAATTGCATCGGAATTAAATACAAAAGGCTCAATGCCGACTCAAGTATAAGAAGACTGGCTCTTCTTACCGTCTATGTTTTGAACCATTCCTGTGACACTAGTTATAGACTCCGATGCTTCACTTCCGGTTTACTGTATCCCTCTGACCTTCTTATTGACGATGAAACACAGAAATCGTTTCGGAATTAAATACAAAAGGCACAATGCCGACTCAAGTACAAGCAGACTGGCTCTTCTTACTATCTATGTTTTTAACCATTCCTGTGACACTAGTTATAGATTCCGATGCTTCACTTCAGGTTTACTGTATCCCTCTGACCTTCATATTGACGATGAAACACAGAAATTACATCGGAATTATATACAAGTGGCACAATGCCGACTTAAGTAGAAGAAGACTGACCCTTCTTATTGTCTGTGTTTTGAACCATTCCTGTGACACTAGTTATACATACCGATGCTTCACTTCAGGTTTACTGTATCCCTCTGACCGTCTTATTGACGATGAAACACAGAAATTGCATCGGAATTAAATATAAAAGGCACAATGCCGACTCAAGTACAAGAAGACTGGCTCTTCTTACTGTCTATGTTGTGAACCATTCCTGTGAGACCGGTTTTAGATTCCGATGCTTGTCTTCAGGTTTACTGTATCCCTTGGACCTTCTTATTGACGACGAAACACAGAAACTGCATTGTAATTAAATAGAAAAGCCACAATGTCGACTTAAGTACAAGAAAACTGACTCTTCTTACTGTCTATGTTATGAAACGTTCCTGTGACACAAGTTATAGATTAGGTGCATAACGTCTGGTTTATTGTATCCCTCTGACCTTCTTATTGATGACGAAACACAGAAATTGCATCGGAATTAAATACAAAAGGCACAATGCCGACTCAAGTACAAGAAGACTTGCTCTTCTTACTGTCTATGCTTTGAACCTTTCCTGTGAGACCAGTTTTAGATTCCGATACTTGACTTCAGTTTTACTGTATCCCTTGGACCATCTGATTGACGACGAAACATAGAAATTGCTTCGGAATTAAATAGAAAAGGCTCAAAGCCGACTTAACAACAAGAAAACTGACTCTTCTTACTGTCTATGTTTTGAACCATTCCTGACACACTAGTTATAGTTTCCGATGCTTCACTTCAGGTTTACTGTGTCCCTCTGATTTTCTTATTGACGAAGAAACACAGATATTGCATCGTAATTAAATACAAAAGGCACAATGCCGACTTAAGTACAAAAAGACTGACTCTTCTTACTCTCTATGATTTGAACCATTCCTGTGACCCTAGTTATAGATTCCGATGCTTCACTTCAGGTTTACTGTAACCCTCTGACCTTCTTATTGACGATGAAACACAGATATTGCATCGGAATTAAATACAAAAGGCACAATGCCGGCTTAAGTACAAGAAAACTGACTCTTCTTACTGTCTATGTTATGAACCATTCCTGTGACACTAGTTATAGATTCCGATGCTTCACTTCAGGTTTACTGTATCCCTCTGACCTTCATATTGACGATGAAACACAGAAATTACATCGGAATTATATACAAGTGGCACAATGCCGACTTAAGTAGAAGAAGACTGACCCTTTTTATTGGCTATGTTTTGAACCATTCCTGTGACACTAGTTACTGATTCCGATACTTCACATCAGGTTTACTGTATCCCTCTGACCTTCTGATTGACGATGAAACACAGAAATTGCATCTTAGTTAAATACTAAAGGCTCAATGCCAACTTAAGTACGGGGAGACTGACTCCTCTTACCGTCTATGTTTTGAACCATTCCTGTGACACAAGTTATAGATTCCGATGCTTCACTCCAGGTTTACTGTATCCCTCTGACCTTCTTATTGACGATCAAACACAGAAAATGCGTCGGAATTAAATACAAAAGGCACACTGCCGACTCAAGTACAAGAGGACTGGCTCTTCTTACTGTCTATGTTTCGAACCTTTCCTGTGAGACCGGATTTAGATTCCGATGCTTCATTTCAGGTTTACTGTATCCCTTGGACCTTCTTATAGACGACGAAACACAAAAATTGCATCGGGATTAAATAGAAAAGCACAATGCCGATTTAAGTACAAGAAAACTGACTCTTCTTACTGCCTTTGTTATGGACCATTCCTGTGACACTAGTTATACATACCGATGCTTCACTTCAGGTTTACTGTATCCCTCTGACCGTCTTATTGACGATGAAACACAGAAATTGCATCGGAATTAAATATAATAGGCACAATGCCGACTCAAGTACAAGAAGACTTGCTCTTTTTACTGTCTATGTTGTGAACCATTCCTGTGAGACCGGTTTTAGACTCCAATGCTTGTCTTCAGGTTTACTGTATCCCTTGGACCTTCTTATTGACGACGAAACACAGAAACTGCATTGGAATTAAATAGAAAAGCCACAATGTCGACTTAAGTACAAGAAAACTGACTCTTCTTACTGTCTATGTTATGAAACATTCCTGTGACACAAGTTATAGATTCCGTGCATAACGTCAGGTTTATTGTATCCCTCCGACCTTCTTATTGCTGACGAAACACAGAAATTGCATCGGAATTAAATACAGAAGGCACAATGCCGACTCAAGTACAAGAAGACTGGCTCTTCTTACTGTCTATGCTTTGAACCTTTCCTGTGAGACCAGTTTTAGATTCCGATGCTTGACTTCAGGTTTACTGTATCCCTTGGACCATCTGATTGACGACGAAACATAGAAATTGCTTCGGAATTAAATAGAAAAGGCTCAAAGCCGACTTAACAACAAGAAAACTGACTCTTCTTACTGTCTATGTTTTGAACCGTTCCTGAGACACTAGTTATAGTTTCCGATGCTTCACTTCAGGTTTACTGTATCCCTCTGATTTTCTTATTGACGAAGAAACACAGATATTGCATCGTAATTAAATACAAAAAGCACAATGCCGACTTAAGTACAAGAAGACTGACCTTTCTTACTGTCTATGTTTTGAACCATTCCTGTGACACTAGTTATAG